>NC_064615.1:834428256-834731286 GCF_023898315.1 Schistocerca nitens
CTAGAGTGACCTTGAAGCAGCCAATCACAGTACAAGTTTCAGGCCAGACGGCGATGATCGTAGCGTGAAACACAAACCAGCTTGATATCATTGCCTGGTGAGTATCGTAGTGAGTAGTGAGCAGCGAGCGGTGCGAGCTACGATGGTGCATGCTAAATGGGACGATAGGATTCTGTGGGTTTGATTCATCATCACCGTGCCATGCCAGTGAGCAGCGAGGTGGCAGCATAAACGTGCCCTTAGATTCCTGTATGGAATGAGGTTCATTGGGAAAGGATTGACTGCAGCTGAAGTATTATGTGCAATGCTGAACTTGCCAAACCCACCAACCAGATCAAGTAAGTACACAGAAGTAATTGGTGAATGCGTCAAATCTGTTGCTGCTGCTTCTATGAAAGCTGCTGCTAAAGAAGCAGTAGAATTAAATAACACAACAGACTTATCTGTGGCAGTTGATGGCACATGGCAGAAGAGAGGTCACACATCAAAAAATGCAGTTGCAACTGTCACTAGTGTTGACACAGGTAAAGTTTTAGACATTGAAGTGCTAACTAAATGCTGTCATCAGTGTAAATCAGTTGATGAAACAAGTGAAAGCCATAAAACAAATTGTGCTAAGAATTGTGAGGGAACTATTGGGGGTATGGAGGCTACTGCAGTTGTTTCTATGTTCAGATGTTCACAACAGGAGAGAGGTGTGTGTTACACTGAGTGATGTGATGGTGATTCAGAAGCTTACAAATCAGTAGTGGAAAGCCAACCTTATGGTAATAAGCAGATTGTTAGGATTGAATGTGTGGGCCACGTTCAAAAATGGATGGGAATACATCTCCGAAAATTTAAGCAGACAAAAGGAAAAGAGAAGTTATCAGATGGAAATACTCTAAATGGTAAAGGAAGACTTACAGACAAAAACATTGATGAACTCCAGCATTATTATGGAATGGCAATAAGAAACAATACACATGACCTACAGGGGATGAAACGAGCAGTGTGGGCTACATTCTTCCACAAATCTTCCACTCATGATACACCTATACATGGTCTTTGTCCACCTGGTGCTGATTCATGGTGCAAGTACCGCAAAGCTCAGGCAGCGGGTAGCGAGGAACAATTTAGGCACAAAAATAGCATACCATCTGCAGTGATGGAAGCTATTAAACCAATGTATAGAGAATTAGATCATCCTGACCTTCTTTCGAAATGTCTCCGTGGTCGAACACAAAACCCGAATGAGTCTTTCAATAATGTAATTTGGACCAGCATACCAAAAAATGTCTTTGCAGGAAGGAGAACTCTATGCTTGGGTGTTTGTGATGCTGTGATAACGTTTAATGATGGTATAAAGGGAAGAATTGGGGTACTAGAGGAACTTGGTATCACTCCAGGTGCCAACGCACTGCAAGCCTTTCAGTGAATGGATGGACTTAGCATCATGAAAGCCCAGCGTGCAGCAGAGGAAATGACTAAAGAAGCAAGAGGCAGGAAAATAAGGAATCTTCTAGGTTTGCAGGATAGTCAAGAACAGGATCCAGATAATGCTGATTATGGGCCTAGCTGTTTCTAGAAGCTGGCATGCATCCATGTGTAAGTTAATATGAAATAAAATGTTTGAACGTGATTTGCCAGAAATGACATTTTAAAAATTATTTGACCCATTATCTCAGGAACTATTACAGATACATATCTCTAATTTTACACTATGTTTCCACTTAGTATACTGCAGCTACTGAACCTCCCAAAACATCTCTACCTCTAACGGTTTTTTACTTATGGAAGAAAAAGTGGACTTATTTCTCTGTATATTTTGATTCTGGTTCAGTAATCTGAAAAGGAGTGATACTATATATCCCAAAAATTTCAGATCTCTATCTATCACAGGTTCTGAGATCATGGGTCATCAATATTGCAAATTTAACACTGTGGGTATAGGACATACGTACTCCCCTTAAGTAAGTATGTGAATCAGTCCCATGGATCACCAAAGGTTGCCCATGTCTGATATAAATGAAAGATCCACAGAGAGAAAATGAAAAATATACATAGTCATTTTCCAAAAAGAATAGTAATGGTCCAAGACAAATCATGTCATGCTAATTTGAAATCATAAACATATTTAAAAACCATATAACATATCTATGTAGTGGAAACACAGTGTGCCTAACAGCAAAATACCTAATAATCATTTGATAACTAAATACTACTTCTTACATAGAAATCCCAAAGCAGGACTGCAGTTTCTGAACAACCACAGTATGTACTAAAGTGTGTGATACCTGTGATTAGATTACTGTAAAATGTTTCTAAAATACTTTTCAACCATTTCCATGACAATTTTACAAAAGATGATTCTAACAAATTATGAGTGTATTCCTCAAGCTCAGTTAACCAATAACAAACCCTAATGATCACTGACATATCAAGGGCATTTCACATGAAAATCATATGTAATTAGCAAAGCACATAAATAAAGTAAACTTTGTACATTACACATAACAGTGAAATAAACAAGTCTTTCAGAAACAACAGTAAGTCAGATTATAAGAATGACTGGAAAGAGTTGTACACACATTTACAGAATTTACAGGGTTAAAAAAAGCTTTTGATAATAACTGGAATATGCTCTTTGAAATTCTGAATTGTGAATTTAATTTAATTGTGTTTTATTCATTTCATGACATACATTTGCAATTCATTTGGTTTGCGTAGAGGAGACATGTCAAAAATTTATAATACAGTTAGAATGATTTTTACATTAATAAATAATAGCACTACAATAAATAATAACACTATAGGGATGTTTCTTGGAACATGTAACACATTGTGTACAGCTGAAATTTCCAGTGTGTGATACCTGTGATTAGATTACTGTAAAATGCATGAATTCATCCACTGAGTAATAACACTTCTGTGTCAGTACCTTACGTAGCTTTCTTTTAAGTGAACCTAAATTCATCTGCATTGTGTACTGCTCAAATTTCCAGTCTGCCCTGCATGAATTCATCCACTGAGTAATAACACTTCTGTGTCAGTACCTCATGTAGCTTTCTTGTAAGAGAACCTAAATTCATCTGCATCAACTTGTTCCCTTTTAATTTATTACAAATTTTCATTCCCATATATTGAGGTCCCTGGGTCTACAGTCTGTGGTTATGGGTGGGGAGTATAAAATTTTCTTGGTTTCTAGTACCATGTGTGTTGTAATGGTGACCGGAATGGTCGCAGGGTAGTTGTGACGGAAACGCGGTGGGACACGCGGAGTGGCCCACGAACAACAACACAACGGGAGAGGACGGACACAAACAACGGAGGACGTTACGACACAACAAGAACAGACAACAGAGTAACAAACCAAACAAGACAACCACGTCCACTGGAATAGAAACATGATAGTCAATACGCTATCTGAGGCAATACGTCCTGAGACGCACGCAACGTTAGACTGCTGGCTGAACGCGAGGCAGGCACTTAAGTATGCTATCGGGGGTGCCGCTATTGGCTGCAGGGACCACGTGTTCCACGGTGGTGCACTCACACTAAAAGCAGGCCAGGAGGCGCGTGCCGCCACAGCTTACGGCGCGATGGTGCAGAGACCTCTATGGGTCTTCGACGTCCATGACGTCTGGCGCGGATTCAAATTCTGTAGCACGTGGTACCAGAATGTGAATGGACAAAATGGTTTCCCTCAAATAATTCATGTCTGGTGTGCAGAAATATGATAATCTCATATATGTATAAGGATGGCAAAATTAATATGTTAAGTTTTCTAAATAATGGTCAGCATGGTTCTTTGTGATTTGCAGTGCACATACTTTGAATGATTTTTTTTCTGTATTTTTAGTATCCATGCTATGTTTGTCAACTTACCCCTAATAATGGATTTGAAGTGGCTTGTATACACTACTTTTTGTGTGTCCATGTCACTTGCAGTTGATAATATTTGCATTGCAAATGCAGAGCTGCTAAATTTGTTTGCTAGCTATTCAATGTGTGCCAGCCAGCTCCAATTTTTATCTACATTTAAACCTAAGAATTTGACTGAGTCAACTTCTCCTATATCTTGGTTATTTTGTACAATCTTAATCTGCTCGCAGTTTGGCTGTTTGCTTTTGAACTGTATCATGTTAGTCTTAGATATGTTTAGATTCAACCCAATTAGCTGAAACCAAGTTTCTAAGGGTACTGATGGTACTGATCACAGATTTGGGAATTTTTTCTGAATCCTGATCTTCAAATAAGACAGAACTGATATTTAATTGTAAGTCATTAACATAGAATAGAAATAGGACTGGGCCTAATATGGAGACTTGTGGAACACACTGAGATTATTTTTTCCAGTCGGAAAAATAATATGCGCCATTTGAAGAGAATCTAACTCTTTGCTTTCTGTTTGATAAGTAGGGTTTAAGCCATTGTAGGGCACTGCTGCTAATACTTTTCAAGTTTGTAAACAAGTAATGCGTGGTTTACAGAATCAAACGCCTTTGTGAGATTGCAGAAAATTCCTACCATCTTATTTCTCTTGTCTAATGATTTACTTATTTTCTCAGTGAGACTGTTTACTGCATCTATCTGAGTCAACTTCTCCTATATCTTGGTTATTGTGTTACCATGTCACCTCTTTGCCAATTGACACTAGGTTCAGAATGCAATTTGCATCATCAGTGCAATTCAGCTGGCTCCAATACGAAAATGCTCAGTGCACATAATTTTTAGTCCCTGGCGAGTGCTTTTCTGCATACATGAAACCATCTAGAACTCGTTGTTTATCTACTGCCAGCTCTCCATAGGCAAATGCTGGGCGCTGCTATGTTGCTATGTATAATCAACCTGACTAACCCACACACCATCTTCTAAATTGAACCTAAACTAATCACACAGCAAGCCATTAAGTGTCTGATATCACATGAACAAACTTAATTTACCATCACTAAAGAACTCGGAAAAGCATATTTTTCATGCGCATTTCTAGGCATCTCCACCAGAAGTGCCACTGAGAATAATGCCTGCTGCTGAATGGCTTTTTGGAAAAGGCAAGGCAGAGAGGCAAGTGCAAGGTATACTACTACTTAACACTACGTGTGGTCTGTGATTCTCTGTGCACTGGCTGATGCATTGTCTGCTTGGTACTATCCCGTCTGTCGGAGCATGTGTGAAAAAATATTTGCACGTCATCACTATACAAGTAACTGTTGTAAGCAGTGTGTTATCTTTCAATAGGGGTTGAAATTTTTATTAAATTAATTACTTTTTACAATAATGATAGAAACCCAAGAAATGAATTAAAATTTGTGTCAAGGCCAGGACTTGGACCCAGGTCTTCTGGCTTTCTAGGCAGGTGTGTTAGTCATTACACCACTGCAGTGATATAACTACCACACCTTCATGGACTAATCTACTCCAGTGCCCTCCATAACACAAACTTCAGTTCACATTTTGACCTTACTTTTCCTCTCTTTAGATCATCCATGAGCCTCTATCATTATCGTAGATTAAGATGAGACTCAAATGTTTCAAGAAAAATTTAGTTATATCAGATCTAATTATTTTTTTATGTTACTCTAACCAGCTTTAGTATTGCTGTTCTTTCAATCTCCTTTAACTCTTATATATCTATAAGACACTACAAATGTCCTTATGCTGATGCCTTGACAACTAAAAGATAAATAAAGCCAGTGGCTAGCGTTGCTGCCCCTGGATCATGGGGTCCCAAGTTTGATTCCCGGTTGGGTTGGGTATTTTCTCTGCCCAGGGACTGGGTATTTTTGTTGTCCTCATCACTTCATCATCATCATCATCACCATCATCATCATCATCATCAGCATCATTTGTGATAGTGGTTACATTGGACTGCATAAAAAATTGAAGTGTGAAAAAAAAGTGAGACTTCGTATGGCACTGATGACTGCACAGTTGAGCGCCCCACAAACCAAACATCATCATCATCATCATCATCATCATCATCATCATCATAAGTAAAGCCTTCATGCACTACACTCCCTAAGGGAAGGTGGCACTGGGATGTAGATGGTTTAAACACATTGCATAGAATACCTGATGCAATATCAGTTAGCTACAAGCTAGTGCTGTGCTTAGTGGCATAGTCATTGCGGTAATGTGTGTATAGCTTATAACTACAACTGAAGAAACATGCAATCATCCAGATCCTCACAGCAGAAATTATTGCTCCAGCTGATGAATACTGGTAATGCCTGTGCAGTGTTAGCACTGTATTGTGCTTGATAAACAGATACAAAGCTGGTGGACCGGTAACGATGGAAACACAGCTTTTGATTCACAAAAATGATGGTGTCTGAGTTTTATGATGCCAGTGAACTTAGCCACATTCTTTGGGAGAAGCAAACTCAACCATTAAAGCAACACTTTATATTAAGTCTCTCCGCACTGTAAAAAAGTGCCTTTAGAGATTTGAGGGGAGAAATTTTGATACAATGGGACACTCTTAAAAGTCACACTCTTCACATGCCACCATGAAAGAGCTTAGGAGGCAGAAAATAATGACAATACTGCATCTGCTATACCATCAAGATTTAATGTCCAGTGATTTTCATCTGTTTCCTAAAATGAAGGAATGTCATCATGGGCACTATGGTACCAATGGAGAAATCCACACAGGTGTCAAGACGCGACTGTATGAAAAGAAGTGGAGTTCTTCCACAACAAATTCATGAAACTTATTTATTGCTGGAGAAAATGTGTCCAGTTGTCTTGGGACTGTGATGAAAGGAATGTGCCTTTGTATTAATGAGGAAATTATATGAAAAAATTCTATGTTTCATTTACTAAAATAATTCCTTCCAGTCATCTGTACAATTCATGGAGGCATTACTTTAATGTGCATGAACTATGTTGGTTACTTGTTCAATTTCACTAATAACTGCATAAGATGTAACCATTATTGTACCTATGAGTAGTAAAAACTTTTCTAATTCAGTAACTGGTCATTAATTGCAACACTGAAGAGTGTCGAGGCATGTTTATAGCTGTAAACTGTAGAACAATATTTAGTGATATTAACACAGAATCTGAATGTAAAATAATTTGGGTGAAAACAAGTGTGGGTCACACATAATAATTGGATGCTTTTATAGTCAGCCTGCCTCTGCAACTGTAGTAGTAGGACATTTCAGGGAAAACTTGAAGGGTCATGCGTAAGTTTCCTGGCCTTGTTATAGTATTATGGAAAGATTTCAATTTACCAGCTATAGGCTGAGAGGCTCAAGTAATTATGGTAGTTATTAGGGACAGGGAACTGTCTGAAATTGTTCTCTCAATTTGGCAAAAATTCTAAAAAAAATTAGTCTTATGTTAAATCTGCAAACAGATCAAAGCAACCAGTTCAGACTGTCAGTGACTGTAATGGCATTGAAACACAGGATGCCAGAGAAAAAGTTGAAGTACTAAATTCCTTTTTCCCAAACTGTTTTACTGAGGCAGATCATACTGTGGTTCCTACTTTCAATCGTTACACAGATGTCAAAATGACATATACCGAAAGAACTGAGTGTGGGGTAGAAAATCAATTAAAATCACTCAATGGACAAAGATGACTGGATCTGGTGAGTTACCTGTATGACTATACATAGAATATAACAATATTATGAGAAGGAAAATTGCTACTCAGAGTGCTGTTTCAATTGCCTGAGACTGCAGTCATGTGTGTGTGTGTGTGTGTGTGTGTGTGTGTGTGTGTGTGTGTGAGTGAGAGAGAGAGAGAGAGAGAGAGAGAGAGAGAGAGAGAGAGAGAGAGAGAAAGAGAGAGAGTGTAGCAACTTTCCTTCTCATAATATTGTTAGATTCCATCCTGGATTTTCCATTATGATAGAATATGTGAAAGAACTTGCAGCTCTTGTAGCAGCAGTCTGCCATAGGTCACAGGACAAATGTTCACTATGTACATAGTACACCTAGTGGGTAACAGAAGTTTCATAAGGCTGTTTGCAGATCACACTGATGTATACAGAGAAGTTTCAGTAATAGAAAAATGTAGCAAAACACAGGAAGAACTGCAGAGGATCAAGCTTGGTGGAGGGATTGTAGTTGACCATCAACGTAAACAAATGTAATGCATTGTACATAAGTATGAGGGAAGATCTGTCACTGTAAGATTATACAATTTCCAAACAATCACTCGAAGTAGTGACAGCCACTAAAAGTCCGGAAGAAATATAAAGAGAAATAAATGCATTAAACAAATAGCAAGAAGGCAGTTGCCAGACTGAGATTCACTGGAAGAATGCCCAAGAAGTGATGACAGAGGTAGCTTACAAAAGCCTTGTTCAATTGATACTTGAATATTACTTGTCAGTCTGGGACCTGTACCAGAAACTGTTGACAGAGGTAACAGAGAAGATCTAAAGAATAGCAGTGTGCTTTGCAGTGTGTGTTGATTCAGCAATTGCAAAAACTTCACAGAAATCCTCATTGGACTCCAGTGGCAGACGTTACAAGTGAGTCATTGTTCATCAGGATGTAGTTAACTGTTAAAATCGATGAGCATACTTCCTAAAAGGGTCAACCAATTTATTGCTTCACCATATGTACAAGGTGTGGCTATGAAATAATTGGACTACTGCTGTAAATGATTGTGTTTCAAAAACATACATATTTTGTTATTGTCATCTTCAATATAGCCCCTCCTCTAACCCTACAATACTAAATGCAAGTTTTGCATTGATGAAAACAGAGCTGGAATTCTTCCTCTGTGAGTTTCTTGATAATATGTGTTGCTTTCTCTTTCACTGCTTCAGCAGACTGTAATATTGTTTCTTTTAATGAAGATTTATCTGTGGGGAATAGATAAAAGTCACATGGACCTAGGTGACATGAATAAGTTGGATGGTCAAACAGTGGGTTACTGTACTTCATTAGAAACCTCGATACAGACAATGCGTTATGAGCCGATGTGTTGTCAAGATGCAGGACCTATGACTCCTTCTTCTGCACCTTGCTTTATTATTTTCTTATTGTCCCACACAATTGAGCAAGAACCTAAAGGTAGTAATACTGATTAATAGTTTGGCTTCAGGAACCCAGTAAAGATACACAATTCCATGAATATTGAAAAAAAAATCACTGCCTTTAATCTTGATTTGCTCATTCAAGCCTTTTTTTTTGCTCTGAATGAAGTTGGGCCCTTCCAATGCAGTAATGGTATTTAGTTTCTAGAACTTTAGTGAAAAAACAACTTTTGACATGTTTTATCACTCTTTTCAAAAAAATTAAGGATCATTTGAAATGGTATTCAAAGTGTCAGAACAAAAATTTTCATGAGCTTCTTTCTGTTTTATCATGAAAATTTCAGGCACCAGTTTCACAAACACTTTTCTCGTATTAAACTGGTTCTGTAAAATCTACTTTGCACATTACTTGTCAATTCCTATAGTTTCAGCAATTGATTGAATACTCAGCGAAAGGTCAGATCAAATCAGACCACCTACTTTTTTGCTCCTTTTTTTATGTTGAAGTGTGTCATTTTCAGTATTTTCTTTTAGAGAAAGATAGGTTTCTGTAGAAGTTTTTACAAGTTTATGTGAAAATTCATGACAATTTGTTGCTCTGTTATTATTTGCTGGCAAATCAAAATAACAGCTCTTACACAAATGAAGGCCACAATCACACTGATTTGTCTACAGACATCAGAGATGCCGCATTCGACTGAGAAGGCTTCAACTTCACAGCTATTTATTGTTCATCTTTGACACATGTGTAATTACTCTGTGAGAGCATCAGTCCTGATATTTTATAGCCACACCTTGTCTGTCCTGCAAAAAGGACAGTAAGGTAAAGTTAGAGAGATTTGAGCTGACACAGAGGCTTACGAATATTCATTATTCTCATGTAACATCTGCAACAGTACCAGGAAAGGAGAGGATGTGACAGTGTACACAGAGCATCCCCCGTCACACATCAAAAGGTGGCTTGTGAACTATAGATGTGAATATAGTAGATGTTTGACTCACACTGTTAACAGAAACTTGGCTAATTTCAGTTTTCCATGTTTTATATTTTTCAGTTGTCTGATTATCTTAATTCAGGAACTGAAAATTTCTGTTAGCTCAACAGCAAGTAGCAGTGTTCATTGTACAGCCGCATAAGAAGTGGTAGCAGTCACCATTGTTACAGACATGTGTAAATGTTTTCTTTGCCCGTTTTTTTAAAAAAAGGATAGGAAGAAGGAATGAATGTGATGAATGAATGAATCAACTTATAATTGAAACTGCATGTTTAGACAATGTATCCAGCTGCCATCATTTACTTATTGAAAGCATGTTCCATGGATTCATACAGTGATGCTTATAGATACGGAAAGTGTCAACACAATAGGGGGGGGGGGGGGGGAAATCAACTGCGAACCCATTGCAGTTGTCAATAATGTTGCCCCCATTGTGGAATTTCTGGAGAACAGAAATAAAAAAAATTACTTAATAGAAATAACAGCACCGGAATGTCAGTACTTATACTAAAATAAGTGATACCATAGATTATATCTAAAAACAAAGATGATGTGACTTACTGAACGAAAGCGCTGGCAGGTCGATAGACACACAAACACACACACAAAATTCAAGCTTTCGCAACAAACTGTTGCCTCATCAGGAAAGAGGGAAGGAGAGGGAAAGACGAAAGGATGTGGGTTTTAGAGGAGAGGGTAAGGAGTCATTCCAATCCCGGGAGCAGAAAGACTTACCTTAGGAGGAAAAAAGGATGGGTATACACTTGCACACACACACATATCCATCCACACATATACAGACACAAGCAGACATCTCACAAGCAGATGGTCTTTAAATATGTCTGCTTGTGAGATGTCTGCTTGTGTCTGTATATGTGTGGATGGATATGTGTGTGTGTGCGAGTTTATACCCGTCCTTTTTTTCCCCCTAAGGTAAGTCTTTCTGCTCCCAGGATTGGAATGACTCCTTACCCTCTCCCCTAAAACCCACATCCTTTCGTCTTTCCCTCTCCTTCCCTCTTTCCTGATGAGGCAACAGTTTGTTGCGAAAGCTTGAATTTTGTGTGTGTGTTTGTTTGTGTGTCTATCGACCTGCCAGCACTTTCGTTCGGTAAGTCACATCATCTTTGTTTTTAGATATATTTTTCCCACGTGGAATGTTTCCCTCTATTATATTGATACCATAGATTTATTCATAAACATGAAGGTCTTACAAAAGTATAGCCCTCTGAGCACTGAGCAAAATTGTGTATACAGGTGCATCCTCCAGTCTGAGAGGAGAGAGTGTAGCTGCTTGGCACACATTTGACAGTGCCTAGATGGCAAAAGGGAAGATAGCCCTTTACTCTGGCTGCAGATGAGGGTAACCTTCATTTGTCTGTCCTGAGTAATAAAAGGCATACCTTATATAGCAAATTTAGAGAAATTAGAACTTTTATTCTACTGGCTCTGCAAATCTGAATGTATTGGCCCTGCAAAGCTGAACATTGGCTCAAAACAGATAATTCAGTGTATAACACTAATCTAATACCAAAAACTGGCACCTGATGTTTATTTAGATGTTATTAGAACTTTTTTGTATTCTGTATATAAGATGGTTGGAACATAAAAAGTGGCAACTATTTATTCACAACTGATACAAAAGAGTTACATATTTGCACCTGTTACTGTCCTTCAGAGTAGTCACCAGTGTTGTGTAGAACTCATTGCCAGTGATGTAGAAGGTGTGTTATACCGTTAGCAGAGCCTGTTCTGTTGATGGAGCGAATGGAGCAGTCTACTGTCTGTTGAGTCTCTGGAACAGTTTTGAAGCGAATGCCATGAAGTGGTTCCTTCATCTTTGGAATCAAGTCAAAGTCACAAGGACTTAAGTCTGGGGAGTATGGTGGATGGTATAGTACTTCCAAGTCCCATCGACTGAACAGAGCAGCCACAGTTTGCGCTGTATGTACCCATGCATTGTCATGCAAAATGATGGCTGGGTTGCGCAGAAAGTGTTGCTGCTTCTTTCGCAAAGCTGGTCACAGTTAATGCTCCAAAATATGAACAGTAATACTGTGCATTGACTGTCTTCTGTGGAGGAATGTAATGTGTTAGGATAACACCACCACAGTCATACACAAGAATCACCATAACTTTAGATGGCTCCATTCGCACCATCAACAAAACAGGCTCTGCTAACGGTATACTACGCCTTCCACATCGCTGGCAATGGGTTCTGCACAATGCTGGTGACTACTCTGAAAGACAGTAACAGGTGCAAACATATAACTCTTTTGTATTGGTCGTGCATAAATAGTTGCCACTATTTAAGTTCCAACCCTCATAATATTTGTAAAATATTGTAAATGCAACTTATAAGTTCGAAAATCACTGTAGCAAAAGAAATTAGGTCTTAAGATGAGTTAATGGAGGAGCTACAACTAATGGTGCACCTCAATCTGACTAACAAAATCATCATTGAGCCATACCAAGAAATGGGATCACAGTTGCATAGGTTAAAATAGCACCAAAAACTAGCACCTGATCCTATTAATGCCCACCACATAAATGATAATGATCTACCCTTTCTTAGCATGTGAGAATGTAATAACTTTGTACTAGTTTTAAGCAAGCTGTCTCTGTACAATTTTAGTATTTTAAAGATTGTAAAAAGTAATCTTTCTAGAAAATTTATGAACACACAGTGAGATGGTCACTGAGTGTCTGCATTTTCTGGTCTGTATAATTCATATGTAAATTGAAAAACTTTCAAATGGTAATGCAAAATATTGTTTTGATGACTCAGAAAAGTGATCAACAAGAATATAAACTGTGTTCAATATAGCACTGGAGAGGCAATCTTTCACTAGATAGGGTCGGAAAACATGTTTGGAGATGAATGGTGTACCTGTTGCTCTGTTGGGCTTGGAGAAATTGTCCTAGGGTTATGGTGTCCCATGAACTTTATTCCATGGGAAAGGCTATGGCACACAGTCAGAGTTGTAGGGAGGATAGCCATGTGAATGAAATATGAAAAAAACCATGTATAGCTGAGATGGACATTTTAAAAATAGTGCTCCAATGAGAGGTGTCTCATTGTACAGAGTCAAGTGAGACAAGGCAATACCTGGGCATGCAGCCTCAGTGGTGAATGGGCATCTACACTTGCTAATGAAGTGCACTGTTCCATGCTGCCACCAGTTGGAGGTGCTTTGGAGGGACTGCCATAGAATATACAAACAGACCTCTCCAAGAATGTCAATACTAGTAACCACATGAAGGAGGCTAGGCTGAAGGTCCAGATTAACAGTTATGCTTATATGGTTGCAAATTGTAATTGTGCAAGTTTATGGAAGAAAATACGATGTTTAAAGCAGTCACATTAAAAAATAATGTACATAGCTAAAGACAGCAGAAACCCCGCTCTCTTTCAGTGAAGCACTCGCACTTCAGACAGGAATTTACTGAGCACAGCAAGAAGTCAAGTTGGAACTGACAAACAGGTCCAGCACATAATTATTATAAGTGACCGTCACTCCAGTGTTAACATATTTTACATTCAACCAGCTAAAGAGAAGGCGGTATTACACCTGGTGTCAAGTACAATGAAGCACAGCAGTACCAGGGGATGTGACAAATGTTGCAGGGTGTGGGACAGTCACTGCACTTAGAAAATTTTTCAGTGTCTTTGGACTTTGAAAATTTTCAGCAGCTGCTGGTCTTAAAGCACATTTCCACCAGTTGTTGGACTGAAAATCATTTGAGGTCATGGGGACTTTGATTTTTTGCACCCAATATTGGACTCTGAAATAATTTGTTGAAGTTTGGACATTGATCATTTGATGTGAAGCATGAAATATATCAGGCTTGAATGGAAAGTAAATTGAGCAGACCATTACCACAACTCTTAGTTCACTAAGGGCTAGCCAACATCAAGATTCCAACATTGTTATAAGAAGGTAGTGGATCTACACTCCTGGAAATGGAAAAAAGAACACATTGACACCGGTGTGTCAGACCCACCATACATGCTCCGGACACTGCGAGAGGGCTGTACGAGCAATGATCACACGCACGGCACAGCGGACACACCAGGAACTGCGGTGTTGGCCGTCGAATGGCGCTAGCTGCGCAGCATTTGTGCACTGCCGCCGTCAGTGTCAGCCAGTTTGCCGTGGCATACGGAGCTCCATCGCAGTCTTTAACACTGGTAGCATGCCGCGACAGCGTGGACGTGAACCGTATGTGCAGTTGACGGACTTTGAGCGAGGGCATATACTGGGCATGCGGGAGGCCGGGTGGACGTACCGCCGAATTGCTCAACACGTGGGGCGTGAGGTCTCCCCAGTACATCGATGTTGTCGCCAGTGGTCAGCGGAAGGTGCACGTGCCCATCGACCTGGGACCGGACCGCAGCGACGCACGGATGCACGCCAAGACCGTAGGATCCTACGCAGTGCCGTAGGGGACCGCACCGCCACTTCCCAGCAAATTAGGGACACTGTTGCTCCTGGGGTATCGGCGAGGACCATTCGCAACCGTCTCCATGAAGCTGGGCTATGGTCCCGCACACCGTTAGGCCGTCTTCCGCTCACGCCCCAACATCGTGCAGCCCGCCTCCAGTGGTGTCGCGACAGGCGTGAATGGAGGGACGAATGGAGACGTGTCGTCTTCAGCGATGAGAGTCGCTTCTGCCTTGGTGCCAATGATGGTCGTATGCGTGTTTGGCGCCGTGCAGGTGAGCGCCACAATCAGGACTGCATACGACCGAGGCACACAGGGCCAACACCCGGCATCATGGTGTGGGGAGCGATCTCCTACACTGGCCGTACACCACTGGTGATCGTCGAGGGGACATTGAATAGTGCACGGTACATCCAAACCGTCATCGAACCCATCGTTCTACCATTCCTAGACCGGCAAGGGAACTTGCTGTTCCAACAGGACAATAAACGTCCGCATGTATCCCGTGCCACCCAACGTGCTCTAGAAGATGTAAGTCAACTACCCTGGCCAGCAAGATCTCCGGATCTGTCCCCCATTGAGCATGTTTGGGACTGGATGAAGCGTCGTTTCACGCGGTCAGCACGTCCAGCACGAACGCTGGTCCAACTGAGGCGCCAGGTGGAAATGGCATGGCAAGCCGTTCCACAGGACTACATCCAGCATCTCTACGATTGTCTCCATGGGAGAATAGCAGCCTGCATTGCTGCGAAAGGTGGATATACACTGTACCAGTGCCGACATTGTGCATGCTCTGTTGCCTGTGTCTATGTGCCTGTGGTTCTGTCAGTGTGATCATGTGATGTATCTGACCCCAGGAATGTGTCAATAAAGTTTCCCCTTCCCGGGACAATGAATTCACAGTGTTCTTATTTCAATTTTCAGGAGTGTATTTGGTATATTACCTTAGTACACTAATTATACCTTATACAACCCTTTTGCGTTAGACAAAGGTCAAGATAATCATGTCAGAGACATAAAAAAGGTAGTAACCTCCACCTAGTAGATAATTTAATATGTAAATGGTTATGAAGTACTAACATATCAAATCCATAAAACTCTGTCAGTTTGTAGTAACAACTGAAATTGCCATTTTCCGTTTTAATTAATGTATAATAAAAACATATTATACCTCATCACTCATTTTTGTTTATCGACCAAAATACATACGGCCAAGTTCAGAATATTATTAACACTGCTATTATCCATCTTTATAAGCAACATATGTATTAAAGTTTACTGATATTCATAGTAATTATGCAAGTTTAAGAAAATAATGAAACCCAACACATGTAAACAAATCATCAAAATTTACTTTCTGTGTAAGATACAAAATTAACTGTAAATGTAAACTGGAATTTCTGATAAAATGTCGTCAAAAAATGGTAGAAATGGTGTGCTTCATTTTGCTACTGTGTAAATAATGAAATTTTCAAAGACATTGTTTATTCCCCTTATCTGATGTAAATTCAAATGTTATCATTGTTTTTTGGCTAATTTGTATGTGTGAAAGAAACAGTAATGTTTTTACTGTTTCTCTGTGTATGTCAAACTGACTTGAGGTAATACTATTCAATTGTAATTACTGAAAGCTGTAAAATCAACAATGGCGTAATTGTTTGGAAGTGTATAAGAGGTTGTGAGTTGGAGAGTTTGACAATTACTGCTGAGCTGTTATTTGTGATGAACCACATGTGTCACTCTGAGTAATAAAATATCATTACTCTAACAATCCTGTTCTTGTAAGGAGCACCAGGACACAGAATAAGAAGAAGTTAACTATCTGTTTTACATCACTCAACTGAACTGTATAATTTCAACGAGACTTATTGGCAGCATGTTTATATTAACTCACTCCTAATAATTTTTAAAGAAGTTGCATCTCATGTAAAAGCATGATTGCAGATTGAACATATATGCATTGATTAATCTTCATCCACTTTGCATCGGCGACTAGTAATATACTGCTGTGTTTTGGGGAAACAATAAGTTCAATATACATTGATTAACTTTGTAACTGAGAAACAATCCCTGTCACATCATCTTGAGATGCTTTGCTGCTCTTAGATCTGATGAACTTATTAATTTTCCAGTGGGCATATAATATAAGTAAACACTGCGTCTGTGATTCCCACAGACATCTATAAACTTTATAACCAAATTCAATGTGATATTAAGTCCCAATACGAGGAAGTAAGAACACAATTTCAGACCAAAACATTAACATTCTGCATATTAAAATAAAAGAATTAAATATATTAACAATCTGAGGTGTAGATGATATTTTGGTAATGAGAATTTCTGAACACTGCCTTAACAAGAACAAAATACATTCAGCCTCTCTACAAAATTTCTATATGACAATCTACTAATGTAGAGCTGGCAGTAACTACAAGGAAGTAGCAATATTTAAAAATATAGAAACTGTCAACATCCAGAGCAGTAAAACAGATTTTTGAGATTGTAGTAATAAAACTTAGATTTGATTTTAGCGGCTGTATACTGAAATCCATCAGGAAATATTGAGATATTTCTGAAGAAAATTGAAAGCTATGAAAGTTAAGTTCAGCAGCTTGTGAGGTTATAATTTGTTGTAACTTTAACATTGATTTTCTCCATAAATAAGGAGAGAGAGCCACTCTACTTCACCAAATCCAATAATCCTACTGTCATTGCAAATCGTGAATGGAGAATGACACCAACCAGTCAGACAGCCTTGGACCAAATTCTAATTGACTAACATTTTCAAGTGGTCCATGAAAGGATATAATACTGAACTTAATGAGCATGAAGCATTAATACTTATCATGGCTGTTAAAGAAAAACTACCAAAGAAAATCACATTTAAGGGCAAATGCATTAGCTTTGGACAGGACAATGTAAACAATTTTAATTCAAGTGCTGATACAAAATTCAGTATATATCTAAAAACAATGGTGCAGCATTTTGATAGCTCCTCCCTTGTAAAAATCAGTAAGATAGAATACAGGAAACAGTAAATGGATAACAAAAGAGAATGAGAACTTCTTACTAGAAAAGTAAAACAGTGTGTCATATACACAAAGAAAATAGTGTCACAACATATAAGAAAAAAATTAGAAAAATTAATTTAATATAGTAGACAAAAAGGATGTTGAATGGCATGTATTAAAAATTCTACAAACAACATGAAATATGTATGGGATATCATAACAAAGAAAACAAAAAGTAGGGAAGTTTAACAGGAATAATATCTTGTTAAAGTAATGGAAGAGCTGTTTCTAATTTGAAGATTGGTTTGAACACCTCACTGCTTTTACTAGGCATGGTCTTGTTAGAGGTGCCATCTCATCGCCATTTCTACAACCCTTCAACTGACTTACCTAACAACTAATAGGGAGAGACAGTTAAATGTGAACTCCGAACCATCATGCAACTCAGCATTTTTCATGTCAACGAACATTGCTAGAAGGGAAAAAAGTGATAAATGACTAATAAAAATCCTAGGGCTGACAAGAGATTGAACTCAAACTTTGGATCCATAATCTAGCACTTTGACACTGAACCATTGAACAAATACAATTAAAACATGATCACAAGTCCAATTGAAACATTAAATAATCAAAAGTCCAGGTAACCTACTGTCCCCACACCCTCCACTCAACAGGTTCCTCAACAGGTTCTCTCTGTCCTATACCTCCTCCCATTACATGTCCCCTCAGCCTCACTGACTGCTGCTCTCTGCCAACAACCTGCCAGTCTTTTGCCCTTCACTGTTCCTCTCTTTTACTCTCCCCATTTCTCCTTCCCCCCTCTCTCCCTCCCTACGAGGCTCCCGATGCTGTGCCTGGCAGCCCTATCCTGTCACCTAGCCCCACACACTCTGCCTGGCAGCACTGGCTCCTCTGTCCCCACACACAGCTTACTGCTGTTTCTGGTGGATGGGACACAGTGTATTCTGGCTGAAGTGGACAGAGTGCATATGTGTGTGTGTTTCTCTTTTCCTTTTTGAAGAAGGCTTTGGCTGGAAGTTCAGTGTGTAACAGTCTCTTCATTGTACCTCACTGCAGCTCAACATGTCATCTATACAGTGAGTAGCAATCTCCTTTTCACAATACTGTCAAATGAAACATCAATTTATTCAAAAACTACTTCACTAGAATAGCTTCATACTTAATATAAAGCAGTATCAAGACACATAAACATCCAGTGGCAAAAACCTGTAAATGATCAATGTTTGTTAGTAATGTTAGCAGTAAAAACCACAGAAAAAAAAACACACAAAGAAAAACATACTCAGCAGAAATTGATGGTATGCCAAGCATGATGTTTCAGTTCCCTCTCCAAAATATAATTTACCTTCTATGCAACTGCTCACTACAATCAGGCATCTTTCCAGAAGTATTAAAACAACAATAGTAATACCTATTTACAAGAAAAGCAAAAAAAAGGTCCTATATTCTTAGTTTGGAGGTTGTATCATAACACGCAGATTATAATTATGAAATACTGCATTACAATAAAGAATTTTTCTCAGATTTTATTAGCTTTTAAATTTTTTAAATTATTCCATGCACGTCATTATTCAGTAACTATGTTCATATTTGCTGTCATTATAGTTTTATTTAAGGAATAAAGTACATTAATTACACAGTAATAAGTCCTAGAAACAAAGCATTTCTGCTCTCTCTAATGTAATGTAGCACATGCACACAATTAACAGGAAAATGTGACAGACAACGTTCATAGGAATTTGGGTGGAAGTGAGTATGGATGATATTCAAGTACTGAAGCCATGAATTATATACACTTTAACTCTTTATTAACTCTTATACAAACAATGTAATCAGAACACCCTTTACAACCACCATAGCATGAGACACTAGAACAACAGTGGACAGGACAAAAAGGCAATCATTTCCAGAAAGGCATACTTGTTCATTGTGTTTTTGTACTGTATCAGTGGTCACTGTGGATGTTGGCAGTCTGTGCTGCCACAATTTTTATATGGCTTTTCAGAATTAATTCCAACTACTGTATGCATAAAATACACTGATGGTCCACGACATTATGACCCTGTTCACCTGAGACTGAGAGCCTTCTTGCTTGTTGCATTCATGTGACACAGTAAGGAAAGAATATAAGAGAAACAGAGAAGAATGGGTAGTCATTATAGCAAAGACACAGACAAAAAAGGCAGAATTCCACTGATATAAGTGAATTTGATAAAGGTCAAATTGTTATGAATTGTCTGGGAATGAGAATCTCTGAGATGGCGAAGATGGTTGGATGTTCACATATTACAGTCCTGAGCATCTGTGGAAAGTGACTGAAGGATGATGAAATAATGAGTAGGTCACATGGTACTGGATGCCCACGTCTCATCACAAAGCTTGGAGACTGGAGAATTGTCTGTTGTGTAAAGTAGGATAGGCAATGATCTGAAGCACATATGATGACAGAATACAATGATGGTGCAGGCACATTTGTTTCAGAGAACACCATTCAAAGGCCGTTGTTGAACATGGAACTCCACAGCACATGACCTCTAATTATTCCCGTCTGATTCAATGACATTGTCAATTAAGATTGCAGTGGCACAGCATCACTGAGCTTTCACCGTGGATCGACAGACACAAGCTGCCTGGTCAAATGAATCACATTTCTTTTTACACCAGGTTGGTGGTTTTGTCCTCACACACAGTTGTCCAAGCGAGTGGCTGCTAGAAGCATGCTCTGTGCCATAGATGCAGCTGGTGGGGGCAGAGTTATGTAGCGCACTTCCATGGGACCTGTGGTAGTAATCGAAGGCACCATGACAACTGTGGACTATGTGAACATTAGTGAGGACCAACTGCATTGCTTCATGCTCGATGTCTTCCCCTACAGCAAAGACATCTTTCAGCAAGATAACTGTCCATGTCACAAAGTCAGAATCATGCTGCAATGATGTGAGGAGCATGATAGTGAATTCACACTGATGTCTTGGCCACCAAATGCCCCCGATCTATATCCACTGGAACAAATATTGGGTGTCAGATGCACACACCCAAATCACTGGCCCATAATTTATGGGAATTTCCTGATCTGAGGAGTGACGTATGGTGTTGCATACCTCCAGAAACCTACTAAGCACTTGTCAAATTCATGCCAAGCAGAACTGCTGCTGTATTCTGTTTGAAAAGTGTTTTTGTGCAAAAATCCACAGACCAATACTAATATAGTATACTTCTGCATCAGTACAGCAATAGTAGAAAACTATACTTACGTCAACCTTTAGTTACAAAGATCATTAATGAGCAACAATATAATGAGATATTTGGAAAATGATTATTTCTTATATAACAGGTTTATAATATTACATAAAAACTGGAAAATTCAATTTATTTCCTAAAGAATAAATATATAATGAAAATATTTCTTTTGAAACATATGAAGTGTGCTTTTTCTTTTCAATATTTATAGTCATAAAAACTGTTTTAATCTATTTCTGAGAACAATATGTTCAAATCAACATCAAATACAAATTAAGTTTGAAAGGTATATTACTGCCATCTTTTGAGTGATGCCATATTACCCATAAATAATTTTCTGTATTGCAAACCATGAAGAAGTTTTCTCAGAATTTTAGCAAACTGGTAACATACTGATCTTATGTTCTGAAGGATTACAGGCAAAATCAACTGACTAGACTGATTCAGGGTGTCTGCACTTCTTGTCTACTGCCTCAAAGAAATGCTGGGACAATTATTTCTCCTTCCCAAATCTTTTCTTTCAAATATAAATACACGAGGATATATCTATGCATCAAAATAGAAATGCGCAACAGACAGCACTTATGTCAATGTAAGAAGAGAGGTTCCAGAACAGACTTGAGCACACTGGCAGATAATGGGAAGGGAGGACAACTGTCTTAAGAATGTAATCAGAACCCACACTAGAAAAACAAAAGGAAGAAAACATATGGTAGATTGTAATTAAATTATTTCCAGCAAGGATGTTCAGTGTTATGTATGGTACAGTGTTTCACAATCAGAAATATTGTGAAGTAAGATCAGATGAAAACATCCACTAACATAAAAAGCTATAAAATTATATTTGACAAATGACATGGGAAATGTGCATAAGCAGTAAGAATTTTAACATAAAAAACAGTCAGGTCTTCAGTGAGAAAACAGATGTAAGGTCTAGAGGATTCTATGTAGGCATTAAATTGAAAAGCTATCCAGCATACAGTCTGGGGATGCAGCAGGACAGGATAAGAAGGAGATTAGAAACTTAAACATGAGTGACAGGTCAACAGGTGCAACCGTATAAATTTAAAAAATCAGAAGCAGCTTGAAAGGGCAGCTCAAGGAAATGGTGGCAAATGATAAGAAGCTGAAGAAAAAAATGAGCAACATTAAAATTTACAAAATAAAAACAGATCAAAGATTGAAAATGAATTAGCCTGAAGACTTGAGAGATAGTGAAAGAATGGGAAAAGGGAAATAGCTGAAAACAAAGTGGAAGCCAAAAGATGAGATTAGTAGGAGCTTGGCTGAAGAGAGAAAAAAGAAGTTTTATAACTTCCAAGTCTCTGTTGATTTTCTAATAAAACAGTATTCAGGTTTGAAATGTGAGGCTCATTGTGAGCAACCGACTACAAGTAATAACTTTCTTTGGTTATACAAAATTTAAAAAAAGGATAAAGTTTGCCACAACCTTGTTATTAGCAGGTGAAATTAGTGGATTGCACTATAAAAACACAGGAAAGCATGTGAATTTTAAACTTTTCCTGTTGAATTGAATGTTGTATGAAATCTTTGGCTTACAGCTGATTGTCATTATCTGTCTGCATGTGAACTAATCAAAGACTGATGAAAACTTCCTCTGCTCTGCAGTTTGTTAGCATGCTATATGTACTCTCCACATGCATTAACTTCATGGTGACAGACCGGCCACAGAACCTGGCAGGCAGAGTCATTGATGGTGGAATTACAGAACACAGCTGATATTGGCCTCCTTAAAATTCACAAAGAAGGTCTATATTTATGGACAACAGTAAGCAACATCAGTGTTCCTACATATAGATTACCTAAACATTTTGCTTCCTTTCTGAGACCATTGGCAGGAAGATGCTCACATCGTACACATGACATCGTGGAATTTATCAACAGATTGGGGGCTCTCCATCTAAGCATTTTGAACCATTGCCTTTCTTAGATGTTTTGGTTACACAGAAGAATGATGGTTCCCTAGGGCATTAAGTTTCTTGTAAGCACACTCACACTTGATGATTGTAAATACAATCAGTTAATACTAAAACAAGGAAGCAAATAAAGAGGAAAGCACACTGGCAAAATCTCTAGCATTTCTTCACTTTGTTGGTAATATTTAGTTTATGACAGCAAGAATCCTGTGCAAATTTCAGGTGAAAGTAGTTTTCCACAAATCATCTAAGATTACAAACCATCTGGGATCAGTGAAGGACAATAATTTGTTATTGTTGAAAACTTGAATTTACTAAATACTTTGCCAATGTGGTATGGCCTAAATAGGCCAGACCAAGCCAACCATGGAAGAACAGTACACTGAACATCAAAGCTGAACTCACCTTTCACAGCCAAGCACATCTTTTAGGCACTGAACATTGCATCTACAGCAGACATTCAACAAATAATTATAACAATAATGTCAAACACAGCAGCATCTTTTGTGACTCCATTACTAGAAAATCTATGGAAAAACACATGATGCAAAATCTGATCAACTGATGTTGCAGCTACCAGTTGAATAAGGCATGGAACCCCAATATTTTCATGATTTGCTCTAATTGAAGACAACAGAGGACACTGACAGCTGTGGTGAAGGTCAATTCTAATAACAGCTGAGGTCCACAATTCCACCAGCGAGGGTGCTGTCCACCAAGTGCGTGGTCACTCTGTTGCCACGATCATAAGTTATGCGTGGAATACACACAGTATGCTAATAAACTATGGAATGCGAGAAGTTTCCATCAGTATTCAGTGGCTCACATGAGGATGATTGGAAAGTGTCCAGTCAAAATATCATGCAGTGCAGTTAATGATGATAGGCTCCAAGCCTGAAATTTCTTTGAAAACAGAGAAACATGGTTTAACTGTACTGTGGGAAACACGGTTTAATTGTACTGCACTTATGTACCATAGCTATACATTAGTTTGCAACATATTACTTGCATTTTTAACGTGTTCACTACATTTAGATGCTACCCACTTTTACAATCTCTCTAGATTACAAATGCAACAACTACTAGTTATGTGGATATGAATTCTGCATAAGTGTAATGCACGTCTGGAAAGCAAATGTCTCACACAAAGATAAACACATATTTGTTAATGAAACCTACATGCCATATCACACAGGCAAACCATTACCCTTCCACATAATTACCATTATATTTCAAGCATTTGGTAAGCTGAGGTATCAACTCTGTATAATACAAGGTCATGCCCCTTTTGCTACTTTCCTTGACCATTGATATTTGGAATTCTTCACCTACTATTACACTGAAATATTATCCACTGATGTGTTCTTCAAAGGGGAAAAAAATGAAGTCACATGGTGCTACGGTGGTATGGAAAGGAGGAAGGTTAGACTTTAGTGTTTCTCTGGCAGTGAGGTCATGAGAATAACTAAGGACAGGAAAGGAAATCAGTCATGTCATTATTCAAAGGAGCCATTCTGGTCTTTCCCATAAGTGATTTAGGGAAATCATGAAAAACCAAAGTGTGTATGTTTCAACAGGGATTTATGGCTCTGTCCTCTCATATATAAGTCCAGTAGTATCTTAAAACTGCACCACCTCACATGATGCCTGGTTGATGCTATGGGAAAGATGGTTAAGAAGATACCAACAAAAATTGTTCAGATACTGAATCATTTTTCTTGTGGCATGTGGCTGCTTACAATAAACACATTGTCTATAATAGTCATCCTCTCCTTTTGTTTTCCATGATCTGATGAAGCCTATTCACGGTCCCAAAATACCTTACAACAGTTTTGGTTAGTCAAAATATTGATCAGACACAGTTTTTGGTAGATATCAGTGGAATTATCATATTTCGCATTAGTGACAGAGCAGATGAGGATGCACATATCATACTAGACAAAATCTGGAACTGTCAGCTTTAAGTTTAAACACAATTGTCACAAAAACACTGAAGTTACTAACTACCACTGTTGTCTGTTCTCTGTCCCAGGCACTTATGTTCTTACAGGAGTATCAGCTTCACTATGACACATGTCTGCAGGAGTTGCAGACATTTCTCAACTTAACTTTCCAGCTGTTCCTGTGTAAATATCTGAAAATGTGTACAGAATTAGATGGAAATGTGTGATGGCTGAGTATGTATATAGTTACCAGATCATAGATGAGCAGACAGTCCCACTCCACTTATTAAAATGTTTTAAAAATTGTGTCCCTAAAAATGCTGATATTTTTTCTTTATTTAGTGCAGTATTTAAAGGAATGTTTGTTACCCCCACCTCTACTTACTGCCAAAAGCAGGAAATCATTTACATACTAGTTTTAATGTTCTTGGCATTTTATGATGTGAATCGATATTTACTTATGGTGATATGACTAGTTGCAGCTTTTCTATGTCACTTGAAGAAAATGCTGTGATTGCACCTTACACATAGTTTTGTTTAGATATTGCCTATTCATTGTCTGCTTCAAGCTAATGTTCAGTTACTAGTAAGTTTGCTGCCAATGATATAGTAAACTTCATTACCTGTATTCACCAAGTACATAATCTCCCATCTCATGAGACTTGACTGTCACATTATTTTATCTGTCTGCTTTCCTAGTCCTGTTTACTACTTCATTCTCTTATATCTGATATAATGTGTTTAGCACAACTGAACTGGCCTCTCAATGGGCTGTTTATTCTCTCTGTCTGTTTTTAACTAGGTACGGATTTTGATAAAGATCTATCAATTACCAAACAATTTAAGCAAAAGTTGCCTTGTTGAGTATACAGTATTTTATGAGATTATTTTATAAAATCATTCAGAGTATTCGTGGTTTCATCTGTTTTATTCTTGAAAGTGTATTGCTTCAGTCTTCTTTATGTGATGGAACACTGGAGGTAAAATTTTCTTTGATATGGGTGTCATCCTTTCATTTCCCTGAAATTTAAAATCACAATAATTACGCATTGATTAAATGCTGTAGAATGTGCATACTTGCTGTGAAGAACACAAGTAGAAATTAAATATGAACAAGACTTTCTCCAGCAAACATCACCTTAACAAAACACCATGTGGAAACAGTTTATGTGGTGCTGAGAGCCATGATGGTAATGGCATAGTTGAAGATGTTCCCAAGTAGAACATGACCCAACAGATTAACCAGACTCATATTTTCCCATTCATATTACAAGCCATTACAATCAGGAAAATCCTGTTCTCCAACTTAAACTATGAACACCATCGAGAGTAAATATTTAATCTTCAAGATACATCCCACCATCATTTACAAAAGAAAACTGACTGTCTCTTATTGATAGTGCAGGAAGCTGCAGCTATCCAATTATGTCGTTTAAAAGCACTCAAAAGTGAGTTGAAACTGGTGTGAACATCCTCTCCCAATGTTTACACTTTAAACATGCCTTATCAAAACTCTTCAGACCTGACAGATTAGTGTGCTATGACAGGATAATTGGAAGTACACTTGTAACATGTTGCACTTGGGATACTGGAATCTTGGCCCACCGGAAAATGTACTGAAAGCAATAACCTGAGGAGATTTTGTCAGTGTGTTCATGCTCCACATATGCAGAACGTAATGAACTGATGTTGCAAGAAATGACAGACAAACTAAGTAATAATGTAACTGAAAGATAAAAAAATATACTCACCAAGTAGTTGCAGGAGAACACACACATTAAGAAAAAAAAGTTTTACTTTGCAAGCTTTTGGAGCCAGTGGGTCCTTCTTCCAACAGACGGGCTGAAGGGGAGGGAAGAGAGGTAAAGGAAAAGGACTGGAGAAGTTTAGAAAATGGGGTAGATTTTGGAAAAGTCACCCAGAACCCCAGGTCAAGGGATACTTAACATACAGGATGAGAAAAGTCTTTCCTTCTAATCCTGTCCTGTTAGTGACTTTTCTGAACTCTACCCCTTTTCCTAAACCTCTCAGTCCATTTCCTTCACCCCTCTTCCTTCACCTTCAACCCTTCTGCCGGAAGAAGGAACACTGGCCCCAAAAGGTTGCAAAGTAAAACCTCTTTTGTTTGTTTGTGTGTGTGTGTGTGTGTGTGTGTGTGTGTGTGTGTGTATTCTCCCATTGACACTTGGTGATTAGATTTTTTTTATCAATCCAATTAAATTATATTTTCAAAAATGAGTATTTTCGTTACTAAACTAAGTGGTCCATGTCAAGTGGTGTATTTTGTGTAAATATTGTGTGCACATTTTTCTTAACAATCAAAAGTAGGTATACAAATTTCTAGCACAGAACTTTTAATACTTTCTGAATACAAACCTCATAGCTGAAGGGTGAAAATATGCTGCTATGACATTTCAAAACTTTTGGCGTAGTTTCAAGTGTTACATTTCAGTGAATAACTGCATTAAAGCTGTGAAACATAGAGTGATGTTTCAAAAGTTTGTATCACACATGTTCTGTACATTTTAAGTCATTTGATTTTATGTAAGTGACACTCGAGGTCATCCATATATTTTTATGTATAAATAGTATATTGGAAACTGTAAGAGCACATGGAATGCCATCAATTTTCCTATGCTCACCAGAATTTTATTTGGAAATCACTGAAACTAAACAGATACTTGTGGAGGGACACAATTTAATAAAATATTATTTAATTGCATGACTGTATTGGTTGATTAATATTGTGCTGAACATTTCTTCAAATATTTTACAATACTATGAAAATGTTAGGTGTTATTCACCATATAGTGGAGATGCTGAGTCACTGATAGGCACAACAAAAAAACTGTCAAACAAAGCTTTTGGCCAAACTGGCTTGCATCAGAATTAGACCACACATACACACACACACATATATGTACAAATGAAACTCATACACACTTGACCACAGTCTCTGACTGCCAACACCAGACTGTGAGCAGTAGCGCATGATGGGAGAAGCAAACTTGGTGGTGGTGGTGATAAGGAGAAGGCGGGGTGGGGAGAGGGAAGGATTGCAGTGCAGGGGTGGGGGATGGTAAAGTGCTGCTTGTGGGAGCTAACAGGGCGAGGTGGAGAGAGGGTAGGGCAGCTAGGTGAAGTCAGGAGGTTAGATGGAGGGCAGGTGGGGGGAGGGGTTCTGAGGAAAAAGAGAGAAGGAAAAAGACTGCAGCTGCATTAGTGCTATAGAGGGCTGTGTAGTGCTGCAATGGGAACAGGGAAGGGGATAGGTGGATAAAGCCTCGACCTTCATTAGCCAATGAAGGTTGAGGCTAGGACAGTTATAGGGCATATTGCAGAGGGAATTCTCACCTGCATAATTAAAGAAAGCTGGTGTTTGTGGGAAGGACCAGATGGCAAAGGCTGTGAAGCAGTCATTGGAATGAAGGTCATGTTAGGCAGCATGCTCAGCAACTGAGTGGTCCAGCGGTTTCTTGGCCATAGTCTGTTGCTGATCATTCATGTGGACAGGCTGCTTGTTGGTTGTCATGTCCACGTATGCTGCAGCATAGTGGTTGCAGCTCAGCTTGTATATCACATGACTGGCTTCACAGGTAGCCCTTCCTTTGATGGGATAAATGATGCTTCTGAGCAGACTGGAGTAGATGTTGGTGGGAGGATGTATGGGAGAGATCTTGCATCTAGGTCTATTACAGGGGTATGATCCATGATGCAAGGAGCTGGGAGCAAGGGCTGTGCAGGGATAGGTAAGGATATTGTGTAGGTTCAGTGGGCGGAAAAATACTGCTTTTGGAGGGGTGGGAAGGATAGTGGATAGGAAATTCCTCATTTGAGGACAGAACAAGAGGTAGTCAAAACTGTGGCGGAGAAAATGCTAAGCTGCAACCACTGTGCTGCATTCTTTATGGGCATGAAAACCAACAAGCTGTTTGTCTGCATGAATGGCCACTGACAAAATGGCCACTGACAAACTGTGGCCAAGAAACATGTGGACTATCCAGTCACTGAGCACACTGTCTAACAAGACATTTGGCATTTCAATGACTGCTTCACAGACTATGCCATTTGGATCCTTCCCACCAACACCAGGTTTTGGTTACTTCTCATTGTGTCTTGAAATAAGGCATGTCCTACCCACTATCATTCCCACTCCCTCCACAGTGTTATTCCAACACCCACAGAACCCGCACAATATCTTTGTCCATCACCACACAACCCTTGCTGCCAATCCCTTGCCTAATGGCTATATCTCTGTATCAGGCCTCGATGCAAGACTTGTTCTGTACATCCTACCACCACCACCTACTCTACAAGAATCACCTATCCCATCAAAGGAAGGGCTACCTGTGAAACCAGTCATGTGATCTACAAGCTAAGCTGGAACCACTATGCTGCATTCTATGTGGGCTTAACAACCAGCGAGCTGTCTGTTCACATGAATGGTCACCGACAAACTGTGGCCAAGAAACAGCTGGACCACACAGCTGCTGAGCACGCTGACATTCTTCATTTAAATGACTGCTTCATAGCCTGTGCCATCTGGATCCTTCCACCAACACCAGATTTTCTGAATTGTGCAGGTGGGAATTCTCCCTCCAGTATATCCTATGTTCCCATAACCCTCCTGGTATCAACACTTGTTAGCCATTGTCCTTTACCCACCTATCCCCTTCCCTTTTCCTATTACAGCACTAGATAGTCCTCTATTCCACTAACACACACACAGCCCTTTTACTTCTCTCCTTTACCCCTGAACCCATCCCCTCATCTCTTTTGCCCTCTGTTTAACCTCCCCACCACATCCCTGTATGCTCCACAAGGAACACTTTTTGTTTATTTGTTAGTTTGCTGTCCATATAACAATGAGTTCTTGGACATTGTCATAGATTGTAGTTCACTTTTACGAAGGTTTAGTTAACACACATAAGTGCACACATTGATATAAATAGTTCAGGTCAGAAATTATCATTCTTTTAATGCAAAAACAACCTTATGCCATATACACCTTTACAGAGAGACTTTACAACTTGAAATGTAAATACATACATTAGTTTAGTGTGTGAAGATCATAAATTATCATTTTTGTGTTGCAAGAACATACTTATGCTAGGTACACTGTTTTACAAAGGGAGATTACAACTTGAAATCTTCTACAGAATAACGGCTTCTGTCTATTTAAAAAATGCTTAAGTTTATTCATTAAAGTGTTTAAATTATCTGTCTTGAGGTCAGATGGAAGTCTCTTATAAAAGATGGTACTTAGGTACTTATTGTTTGTAGACTACAGTCTGCGGCCTGTTTTTTACTTGCAATTCTGTGAAAATATTCTCTTCCCCATGTATTGTACCTATGTACATAACTGTTTGTTACTATATATTCTGAATTTTGTTTCACCAACATTATTATCTGCAGGATATACATAGAGTAGATGGTTAGTATTTTATATTTTGTGACAATTTCTCCACAAGGTTATCTCCTGTTTACCTTAGCTATCACTCTTACAGCCCTTTTTTTTCTTTTTCTTATATATACTGCACTCCACCCCTTTCCCCTTATCTCTCCCCCCACCCACTTCTGCCTTCTCCTTACATCCACCACCCAGTTTGTTCTCTCACCATGCACAGCTCCTCACAGTCTGGCCTTACAGTCTGGCCTTGGCAACCAGAGACTGTGGCCACATGTGTGTGAGTTGCGTTTGCACGAGTGTGTGTGTGTGTGTGTGTGTGTGTGTGTGTGTGTGTGTGTGTGTGTGTTTTGTAATTCTGATGGAGCCCTGTTTGGTGAAAAGCTTTGTTTGACAGTCTTTTTGTTGTGCCTATGTGCAACTCAGCACATTCACTATATGGTGAGTAGCAACTATCCTTTTCATAATATTGTCAATTTTCCATCCTGGATTCTCCATCGCTTGATCTTCAAATACTTTGTTACAGATGGTTTACAGGCTACCAGCAGTGAGTATCATCATTTTTGTTACACAGATACAGTAGACAAAGTATAATTACGATTATGCAGACTTGACTCGAGACCGATTGTTTAAGATTTTTGTTGATTACCGTTATGAGGGCTTTTCAAGTGGTTGATGTACATCTTCAGATTATTCATCACCTTGACGGCCACAAAGGTTGTGTGTCACATAGTAACAATCATTAACAATTTGTTTCTAGACCTGCCTGTCTTCTGTGATCTAAAAGTAAGAGTGATAGCAAGTCATTTATCAGCCCATGATGGGAATTTTCAAACCAGACACTACAAATGATAAAGTTAACTATTTCTTAAATATATTCCCACAATGGCTACGAAGTCTTTCATGATGGAGTCCTTGGATAAAAACTTCTTGGTTAACTAGCTGCACCATAATATTCAATACACTGGCTGCGCATTTAGCAATGCATGGAAGGATGCACTTGATAAAGAAAGAGCACAGAGGAAGAGTTCTTATAGTTCATCATTTGATGTAAATGGTGGCACAGCAAGTGATACTGGACAGCAATAGCAAACACAACCTAAGGACGCAGAGAGTGCCACCTCAGCATGTGCCATCTCTGTAATGTAAACCAGCCAATTAGATGCTGTCCTCTGGGCATAAAAGTGGGAGCCCTGCCAGATTCATGACAGTCAGACTTAGCTGCTGATGATGATGATGGAAGCACTCTTCAAAAGCTTTGTATTTTATCTGAATTTGAGGCAGCAAGTTAAATGAGAACTTTTTACCCATATTCCTATAGCATTCTGAATCTTTGTTTTCTTCTACAGCAGATAAATCTCAGTTGTATCACCAGACTCTATAATTTTTTTATAGACAGCATCATCTTTAAACCAATAGACTATGACTCATTTATCTTACAATGATTCCTGGTCATAACAACAAATGGCATCATACACGAAAAATACGACTGACCCATGTTCCAACTGTACGCCTTGTTTACTTGAAATGTGCAATAAGCAATCACATCTCTGCTATTAATACTCTCTAGACCTGAAACTGCTTTCACTGTATCACCAGGATACTGCACAATTGCAGCAGTGATCCCACCATTTCCATGAGAAGCTGCATCATTCTTCGTAAGTGTAAAATTCAGAACACACCCACAAAACATGGATGGCCCTTGCTGAATCACTTGCCTTCTGACTTTACTACTAGTAGTAACTTCCTTATCATCCATGGCCTTATATACCATCAGCTGAGAATGCCTAAATCTCCTCTGATAATGTGGCATCTCCATTTGCCATCCAATGCTGTTGCAAGCGCAGCTGCACAATGACTGATGCTGTCTTTCCAGATTCATTACATGTATAGCCTCACAGCAGCCTTCAGCCTTATCATCTTCCAGCCACAAGTAAAATCACATGCAACTCTAAGTAGAAATAGAGAGTCGTGCAAGTGCCACACCCAAAGTGATGTCAGCACAGTATTGCACAATTGCAGATCGAATGCTGCAGCTCACTGAGAAAAAAATTCAAGTTTCTGGTGATGTTACCTTCTACTATAAGAACTGAAATGAATTACCTTTCCTTTCCTTATCTCCCATGAAATTAAAAAAAAAATAAAAAAATAAATAAATAAAATAAAATAAAATAAAAAAATAAAAATACATACTAAACATTGATCTTGCCAAAAGCCGAGAAGCGATTCTTCCTAGTGTTGTAGCACTCAAGGGCACCTTGGGATAATCTCTGTGTGAGGCACCTCTGGGCATCTCTGTGAGCTGCAGTGCATGATGTGCACATGCACAGTACTGTGCTGACGTCAGTTTGGATGTGACGCTCGCGTGACTCTCTAGTTCTGCTTAGAGTCACGAGCCATTTTATTTTCAATCAAGTTGATAAGGCCATAGGCTGCAGTGAGGCTATATGTGTAATGAACCTGGAAAGATGGTGTCAGTCATCATGCAGCTGTGTGTGCAACAGCACTGGATGGTGAATGGAGACGCCATGTTGTAGGAGGAGATGTAAGTGTTCTTGGCTGATGGCGTATAATACCACTGATGATACAGAAGTTACTACGACTAGTAAAGTTGGAGCACAAGTGATTCAGCAAGGGCCATCCAAGTTTTGTGGATGTGTTCTGAACTTTACAGTTATGAACAATGATGCAGCTTCTCATGGAAATGGTTGGATCATTGCTGCAATTGTGCGGTATCCTGGTGATACAGTGAAAGCCATTGCAGGTCTGGAGAGTTTTAAAAGCAGAGATGTGACTGCCCACTGCACATTTCAAGTGAATGAGATGTACAACTGGAACACGGGTCAGTTGTATTTTATGTTTACAATGCCCTTTGTTGTCATGACCAGGTATCATTGTAAAATTAAGAAATTTAAATAGAATCAAATATAAAGAAAGCATAACATCTGGCACTAAAGTACAATGGGCAAGGAAGAGACAGCTCTGTACGTAATCTGTAGCAGCACTCATGTAGAATGAAGCACTAACTGGGTATACAGTGTGAATATTGGTTTATTGCTATTAAATGAAGCAGCATGGGCATCTAACAATAAAACCCCAAAACCAGACAGCTTAAACACAAAAGTCATTGCCTTTTCTTCTGAGTTTATGTATTCTCTATATTGATACTGGTTCATCACTCAGTTGCATCCTGCTAGAGGGAAATTCCCAAGGATGTGTATTCCATCCAAGTATGGAGCACTAGAGAAGGCATAACAGCTGCTTTTACTGTGTGATGCAATCCTTGAGGTCGGGAGAGAGGCAGAGAGGGCAGTCAAAGCTGACTGCAGGAGTGCGGACAGTTAGTCTGGGTGGAGATGAGGTGGAAGACGCTGCTTTCTGTAGTGATCGTCAATGCTGCAAACTGTGTCACAGTCCCAGTGGTCGTCCTCTGACCTCAAGACCCAAGTGGTTTTGATTCTGTGTATTGAAACTAGTGTGAACTTGTTTTGGAGAGGGATATCCCTCTACAGGACGTTGTAAGGGCCGGAGTAAGGTGGCTGAAATGATGACCACATAGTGTCATCATGCAATCTCACATATACGCACATCGTCAAATCTTTGTGTACAAAAACTTTGGGAAATTAATGATACTGTGGAGGAGGCATCCTAATGGTTGATATATGTCGCCTGACTCATTGAACCATTGCTGGCAGTTCAGCTCTGTCAGATGGTGTCAAAGGATTGATGAATTTGTCTGGGAGGTTTAATGTTTTACCGTATAGGATTTCTGCCAGCAAAGCCTGAAGGTGCTCTTTGAAAGCACTGTGAACAGCATGAAGAAGCCACGGAAGGGCCTCCGACCAATGTCTGCCATCGTACAACAGCAATGCCAAAGTTTGCAGAGCCACAGCTCCATCAACCCATTGCTGTATGGGTGATAAGTGGTGGTGCAAAGACATTGTACTCCACAAAGGCTGCATAGTGCTTTGAAGAGTGCTGACTGCCTTAGTCTGTCATTATGGTGGCAGGACAAACAAAACATGAGATCCAAAAACATGAACAAAAAGCCTTAGCTGTTACCTCAGCCATGATATCTGGTATAGGGACTGCCTGGACCCAACGCATTAAGCAATTGATAGTCGATAAAATAAACTTACATCCACAAGAATCAGGCAGCTGGCTGACCAAATCCAAGTGTACGCTGCTAACAGTTCTCAGTTCTCATTTGTGCTGGAACTCCATAAGTTTCTGAGAAAAGGATCACAACAATTGTTGGACAGCAATGACTAGTTGTTGCAGCACTGCATTGATAGCCATATCACTCGTGTCAGTAGTGATAGTCAAGGGAACGTCACTTACAGGATGTGCTACAGTCACAGCCTGCTGGATGGACAGTTTGATGTTATCAAAATCCCTAAGCATTTCCACAGTCCACATCAGCATCTGGCTACCAAGTTTGTTTTTGCCTGCCAGTACATCCATGAGAGGAGCTAGAATTGCCACAGCCTGGAATAGGTGTCACCTATAAAAGTTGATCATTCCCACAGATCACCTTAATTCTCTGCAGGTTCACGGTTGAAGTAGAGCTCGAAATTCTGTTGTTTTTTCTGTGGTAGGTCAGATCCCAGAGGCATTGACCATGTGTCCTAGAAATATGACTTCTTCCTGGAATAATTGTCACTTGTTCATATTTGTCTCAATGCCATGATGATCAAGGGTGTCGAACACAGAGTCAAGACATACCTCATGATCTGCCAGAGATGGCAAAAAATTCAAAATGTCATTGAGGTATGAATAAAAAAAGGAAAATATCTTAAAATGTTATTGACATCCACATCTACATCTATCCTCTGCAAACAACCATGAGGTGCATGGCAGAGGGTACCAGTTATTAGTTTCTTCCTAGTACAGAAAAAATGATTGTTTGAAATGTCTCTGTGCATGATGCAGTAATTATTATAATCTTATCTTCATGACCCCATGTGAGTGATTTGTAGTGAACACCTATATCCAGAAACCTAAATACATATCAAGAAACCTATATAAGAAATGACAGCACTACAAGTAAATATAGTAGTAATTTTATGAGCTGTGATAATGTGATAATGTGAAAATATGTGTAGAAGTATACAGTTGCAGTATGTCGTATATCACGAGGCTGAACTAAGGCGGAGCACTACCAAATAATCAAGGGGCTGAAACCCAACTACTGTGAGTGTTGACTACTCATGAAAGTATCAAACACCTGATTTACATTGAACTTTTTTTGCACATTTATTACTTGCACAAACACTATTTTACGCTCATTGTACATGACATATAGTATTGATGATACAACACTGTATACCTCGGTATATGAAATGGCTATCCTTTATAGGATGAACATAACAATTAAATATTGAGGTGCACTTTAAACACTGAATAAGTATTCAATACGAATGGTGTCATCAGGTTTGAGTTATGTTTATAAACAACAAACTATTTTGTTCTGGGGATCACAATTAAATCTAGTAACAACATGTAACAGAGCACAAAAATGACTTTCTGTGAAATTTCCTCAACTCTAAGTGTGACGGTCCTTCCTGGAGAATGCTAGAGAGGCAAGGCCATGCATATTTATTTAAGCAGTGCATAGAATCTGTTGTAGCGACTGTAGTTTACTTTTTTAATTCTTTGAACTTGATAAATATGCTCCGACAAGAAGTCACAGTGAATTGAAAGGTAATGTATGTCAATTTATGCCATAAATGAAAAAAAGAATCTGTTGTTGTATGAATGTTACATAAATAATGTAAAGCCAAATGAGAGTAAGAAATGTACTCATATAATTAGAATTGAACAATGTAACAAAATTATAATTTAACAAAATGTACTAAACAAAATGACAATCAGACTGTAATGTATATAAGCTGCAATAATTGCATGTCAGCAAATGAATAGGATAAGTTTATTTTTGTAGCTGTATTTTAATTTATTTTGTCATGTGTAATGCAATGATATGAAAGACATTAAAAAACAAAATGCAAAAACGCACAAAACCTGCCTGCAAAGTGTTAAGTGTGCATGTAAGATATGTGAGTGTGCAGGTAATGAACTACAAAATGACAATACTTCGTGTAACATGAATTTTCTGTGCTCGACAATGTCATAGAAGTGGCAAGAAACTTACCTTGCCGGCGGATGTCAGAAGTATATTCCCACTGAATAAGTGTGAGCAATGAGGTGAAATACTTTCCTCGGCACGCTGATATGGAAACTAGTTGTCACCGCATTGAAGATTTCATGGAGCATCATGCCACTGGATGTGAGCTTCATGAATTTGTGCAGTAAAGACTATGTGGATGTGTGAGATGGGCACTCTGACTTTGTATTAAACATGTAAAAGTGAGCAGGGACAGCAATGGACATCAAGCTGTGTGTGCGTGCTTTGCAAGCTAAACACTGGGCAGAAACTGACTGACAATAATCGACTATGCACTTACAGCAAGCACTTTGTTAGGAAGGAAAACCTATGTATGTATGTGTTAAGGGAGCTGATGTGCCTATATAAATTGGTGGATGTGTGAGACAGGCATTCTGACATTGTATTAAACATGTAAAAGTGAGCAAGGACAGCAATGGACATCAAGCTGCATGCTGCTACAGATTACGTACAGAGCTGGCTCTTCCTTTCCCATTGTACTTTAGTGCCAGATGTTATGCATTCTTTATATTTGATTCTATTTAAATTTCTTAATTTTAATCTTAATTTATATCATAGAGGATAACTCCAATGCCTGAAAAATAAAGGCTATGCCCATACCGGCCCGGGTTATCGACTCATGAAAAGAGAAATAAGCTCAGACACTGTGCACCTCCGTATGATGTCAGTGCAAAGTATATATAATAATAATAATAATAATTTTGTACCTTAGATAACATTGGCATAAAAACAAAAGAGGTAAAGAGATGCTCTTCAGTTTTTTAATTGATTTAGATTTGTCTGTCTGTGTCTATACATGATAGCGGGCATATGTATTGCGACTTCCGCCAAATTGATATTGTTAAAAAATGTGTATTCCAATTGTACATTAAAAAGTTTTATCAAGATAGCAGAATTGATTTGTATTTTCATGGCGATGATATCCATCTGTTCATCTCTCTGCGATGCACTAAGAATCCTGCATCAAGAGGATCAATGCTAACAAGAAGAATTCGTGTGAGCAGAGGAGGGGTGATCCGGGACCATTATTGTCATACCAATCTCCTTGTACAACAGGGGTAACAAGAAAAGCATGTATGTAAATTTACAAATGTTAAATGCTGAATATTTGTATTGAATATTGAGGGTCCGTTTATATTAGAGCCAGTTAAAGTTCACTCAGGATAGGTGTATCTTCCAATTTTTTTTAAAATCATTCTTTCAAAATTTCCATTTTAATTATTCAAGCAGTAATTTTTTTAATCAGTTTCCAATATATGTCACATTCTTAGTCCCCCCACCTCTATTCACCTTCCAGTTTCTCTTCCATGAAGTATTCTCTCCACAGACAGCATGCATTATTTTGCCAATAAAATCTTGGAAGAGTTTCCTGTATTCTATTACCTTACAGTGCCTTAAATAAAATTCAAGCATGTAATTAGAGGTGTCCATGACTAGATGGAAATCCTCGGCAAAATTTTGGTGCTAAGACTTATCACCCTCAATAATTTCTTGTTAACATTTTTTAAATGTCTTTATTATATATTTTATATCACTTCCAAATGTTTTAGTGCTTTGAAAGTTTTAATAACTGTGGTACATTCACAGAAAGTCCTTTTCGAAATCTCCAGTAAAAAGCAACTAGCACTAGAATAGCTTTTAGCTATCCATGATTTTTTGATGTTGAGCAACGCACCATTGCATGAATATGTTCCAGATTCTACCTTATTTGCTGAATATCTATGACATGATCCAGGAGGTGACATTTTGGAAATAAATTATCATTCCTATTTTCGTTAATTTTGCAGGAACATTATCCAATAACTGGCAGTTTTCTAACCAAGATGATAAATACCAGTATGCACTTGCAATTTTTATGTGAGCTGTCATACGTAAACTATTAGATACTTTGTATACTGAAGTAGCAGCATTTTTCTCTTCAAAGTAGTACCTTTACCAGTGGTCAGATCATTTTTATCCCATGCAAGCATAAGGAGTATGAAGCAGTTCAGTGATATTTAGTCATTAATATAAATAATTTATGTGTAACTCAAAAAATAAAGGAAAGACAACTGTGTAACTATATGATGTGTGGCACATAGGCACACAGCACCCAAACACGCACTACTACAGCCATGGTGACACTGATTATTGAATATTCATTACTGAGAACAGTTTCCCAAGCTGATGTATTTTGGGAGGCATTGGGGAAGGATGCATGAGGCAATACGAAGAGTAATAAGGTAGTGGAAGGCAGGAGCAGGAAAGACAGATGACTGAGCAGCTGCACAAGAAGACTAAAGATGTTCTGAGGGGTAGAGCACGTAAGAGATATAGAAAGAGGGAGAGAGAGAGAGGAAAGGGGGGGGGGGAGATGAATGTGGGGTTGGAGATGTAGACAGGGAGGGGAAGAGACAAGGTGAGAGATGTGAAAAGGGAAAGAGGCGAGAAAGTCAGAGACAGAGAGAGGATGGTGGTGGTGGTGGTGGGGGGTGGGGGGGTGGGGGGGTAAGGAGAGAGAACACCTGCATGGAGAAGCTTGGGAGTTGGGGGGGGGGGGGAATGACAGGAGAAGGCAGTACATGGAAACAGCTTAGAGGAGATTTAGTCCCAGAGGATTGCAAGAACACCAGAAATGTGGGAGAGATAACTCTCACCTGTCTAGATCAGGGAAACTTGTAGTAGAAGAGGGTATTCAAATGGCATGCACAGTGAAACAGCTGTTTGGAGTCATCTGTGATGCAGTGTTCAGCATGTTCAGAAACTGTGTGCTCAAGTTTGCCACAGTTTCATGGTGCTCATTCATGTGAGCAGACAGTTGATTACCTGTCACGCCTGCATAGAATGCTGAACAACAACTGCTATATGACATAGCTGCTTTCACATGTGGTCCAACCATTTATTGGGTAGGAAATGACTGTGATTGGACTGCAGGAAGAGGTGGCAGACAGGTGTATGAGACAGGAACATTACTTTCACTGATGTGGGTTGAAGGAAACGATTCCTCCACTATTCAGTGAGTTGTTATCTTTACTCCTATTTTATTTACATTCTACCAGGGCTTTGTATTACCATATTAATTGTTAAAGCAATGTACAGAATAAGTTTCCAAAAACTTATTTCCTTTGTTAGTAAAACTCGACTTACATTCCTGCTAATTTTCCTTAATGATGGGATCTACAGAAAAAGTGCATAGACTGAATTAGAATGGAATTGGAAGTTCATGATTAAGGAAAAAGATTTCCATTTCATAAAATAAAAATCATTTGCTGTTTCATAACATATCTCACTGAACTGGATTGATTGGGGAGTAATCTTCAATTGGTTTTATCTTAAACTCAATTGATTTGTGATTGTACCGAATCTAAATATCATCAGCATCATCAGTTTTCTGCCAAAAGGCAGTTTTTCACATCATAGTTCTCCAGGCAGTACAGTCTTCTGCCATCCTCTTCATGTCTGCGTAATTTCCTCTTCTCTTTATGTTGTTTATCACCTTGTATCTCCTTCTTCCTCTCAGTCTTCTCCCACAAACCAATCCTTACAAAGCATCTGCTAGCAAGCACTACCTTCTCAATGAATGTCCCAACCAGTTCTTTATCCTTCTCTTACAACCTTCAGCAGACATTTTCTCTCACCAACCCTTTCCAATACTCTTTCATTACTCACTCTTCCCATCTAGCTTATTCTCTCCCTTCTCCTCCACATCCACATCTCAAATGCTTCTAACCTTTTTTAATCCTTTCATCTCAGTATCCATGTTTCTGCCCCATATAGTGCCACACTCCAGACAAAACATTTGCCAAGCCTTTTCCTTAGACCTATATCTAATTTGCCACATAAGAGTCTCCTCTTTCTGTTGAATGCCTCCTCCACTATGGCAATTCGAGTTTACACCTCCTGGTGACATCTCAAGCCATCAGTTATTGTGCTTCCAAGATATTTCAATGCATTTACTTGGCTAATGGCAGATTGTCCTATTTTAATAGTAGACAGTCTGTGTCTTGTACTGATGACCATACTCTTTGTTTTTGCTGTGTTTATTTGCATCCCATATTCCACACAAGCTTCATTCAGATCTTTCACCTTGTTATTCATTGTCCACTCACATTCTGCCACTAATACCATGTCATCAGCAAATCTTATACATTCTATGCTCTTTCCACCAATACATATTCCTCTTTTCCCATTTAAGCCTTTTGCAATAATCTCTTCAAGGTATGCATTAAACAACAGTGGGGAAAGGCAACAACCTGGTCTAACACCTCGTCCAATGCTGCTTCCTTCTGACATTTCATTTCCATTCATTATCCTTACTTTCTGGTCTAAATATAGATTCTGTATCAGTCGTCTCTCTCTCCAATCTACTCCTTTCTTCTTCAAAATATCCTTCAGCTTGTTCCATTGAAGTCTGTCAAAAGCCTTTTCTAAATCTATGAAAACAGCAAAGATTTCTCTACCTTTTTCCATGTATCTTTCCCCTATAGTTTGTAACAGGCCAATAGCATCTCTTGTTCCTTTTCCTCTTTTAAATCCGAACTGCTCCTCTGCAATCCCTCTATCCAGCTTGCCATATAGCCTTCTATTCAATACTGCCAGCAAGACTTTAGCTGCATGAGAAATTAGACTGATGGTCCTATGCTCTTCACATTTTTTAGTGTTTCTCTTTTTCTCTATTGGTATCATAACTGTTGCTAGGAAGTCCTCAGGCCATTCCCCTTTGTCATATATCTCGTTACAGAGGTAGACTATTTCTTTTCTTGCCTTGTTTCCTAGACTCTTCAACAGTGCTGCTGGCAAATCATCGATTCCACATGCCTTCCTATCCTTCATCTACTTCAGTGCCTTTTCTACTTCTGCTTCCAAGATGGTGAATCCCTTTCCATCTTCCGGCACATATTGCTCCTCTACAACCTTTATTTCACTTTGTATTTTATCTCCCTTATACAGACATTCAATATATCCTTGCCATCTGTTCAAAACCTCGTGTGGTTCTTCTGCTAGAGTACCACCTGCTCTTTCTATTTCCATGTTATTCTTCTATGTTTTACATTCAAAATCTATCTCACTAGCCAGTCTATGCATCATTTCATACCTTCCCTCTTTCTCCATTTTCTCTATTTTGTTGCATTTCTGTTTCATCCATTTTCCCCTTGCTTCTTCAGTTTCTCTTCTTAATTCATTATTCAGTTTCCTGTACCTCTTTTTGTCTTCTTCAGTTTCTACATTTTTCCATTTCTCTACTCTTCCATCTTTTTCAACATGTTTTCTGTTATCCATTCTTTCCTGGTACTTTGGGATACTCCAATTCCTATTTCTTCTTTGGCAGAGTCCATGAGCCCTTCCCTCATTTTTGTCGATTTGTCATTAACACTTTCATCGTCCAGCCCTGGTAGCTGAGTGGTCAGCGCGACGGAATGTCATACCTAATGGCCTGGGTTCGATTCCCGGCTGTGTCAGAGATTTTCTCCACTCAGGGACTGGGTGTTATGTTGTCCTTATCATCATCATTTCATCCCCATCAACACGCAAGTCGCCGACGTGACGTCAACTGGAAAAACTTGCACCAGGCGACCAGTCTACCCGACGGGAGGCCCTAGCCACATGGCATTTTTTAACACTTTCATCAACACTACCTCTTTCCCATTTTTCCATAAATCTGTTTTCCAAATCTGATGCCTTTCCTACCTCTCTGAGTCTTTCTATATTTAGTCTTTCTTTTACTTTACCTCTCCAGACTTTTATCAACTTCACTTGTATTTCTCCCACTACTAGGTTGTGGTCTGAATTTATTTCTGCTCCTAGATAAGCTTTGGCATTCTTCAAACAGTTCCTAAACCTTTTTTGTATCAGGATGTAGTCCAACTGATATCTTTCCCTATTCAAATTTGATATGTATGTGTAACCCCTCCTTTTGGGGTGTTCAAATAATGTGTAACCCAATGCTAATGAATTTTCTTTACAGAAACTAATTCGTCATTCAACTCTCTTACTTCTTATTCCAAATCCAAATTTTCCTACTGTATCTTAATCTCTTCCTTCGCCCACCACTGCATTCCAGTCACCCATGACGATAATGCAGGCATTACTATTTTCTTTCTCGATGAGTTCTTATATTTTCTCATAATATTCTTCGACTTCCTCATCTCTATGTTGGCTGGTTGGCATATATACCTGTATTAACACCAAATCTTTTGAACTACCCTTCAGTTGTATCATCAGCAGTCTTCCATCAAGATATTGTACCTTCATTACCTTATTTTTCAGCTTTTGCCCTATCAATATTCTTACTCTGTTTACACCCTCTTGATTTCTCCTGAGTAATAGGGCTTATAATCTCCACTTTCTATCTCCCCATTCTCTCCCCATCTCATTTCCCACAAACCAAGGGCATCTAATCTGTTCCTTTTCATCTCCTGTTTTGCATTCTCTAGCTTTCCTGCTTGCAGCTGTGTCCTTACATTCCATGTTCAAATCCTTATCTTTCCTTCCTTCACTGTACCTTTGTTCCTCTCCCAGAGATCTCAATGAGGGGAAGTTTTATCTCCAGAATCTTTCACACGGAGAGACATACCTCCTCAGGGGACACCACCTTAATGTAGCACTGTCTGTGTGGGCAAGGAGGTTTGTGTGCTCTCGGTCTGGTGGGCTATGCCGGCAGTAGCTTAGCTATCAGAATGGTCACCCATGCTGGACAGGCCAAATGGGAGGAGCCAGACAAAGTGTGTCCCACAACAGCCTGTTGCTCTCCCTTTCATATCCCAAACCTGTGCTTACTATGTCCTTTTCCTGTCATTTCCTGTTATATGTATAAGACCTCAACAGCAGCAACAGTGAAGAAAGAGTCTTTCAGAACTGACAAGCTGGTGGAAGAGGCACTTTTTCTCTTTGGCTACAAAAAGAGTAGAAGTAGCGACTGTACCCCAGAGGGGAAGCTACAGACAGTGTCAGACTCATAATGAGTGGCTGATTTTAGATTGGGCATACTACTCCCTATGTGGAAATTAACGGGAAACTACCACATTAAATTCCCATGCAGTACATGGTATCTCTCTCCATGTGAAAAGAATCTAAATACAGTCAGGTTAAACTGAAATGTGGTACTACACCAAATAGGAGAAAGTGGACATTGGCAACACTGTTACTGAATCATTCATAATATTTGTGTACTTAGGGAATTTGAAACAAATAAGGATATGGACACTGAAAAAATAAGCAGGTGAATACCAATAGCATGCAGGTTGGAAAATTGAATGCTGAACCCAAAATTAAATTCCTAATATTTCTGAACAGTGCCTGTCTAATCATGTGACTGACAGTTATAATTTATGGCACTATAACAAATATAGTGTCTGGCTGACCACTTTATAATAACAGGTGACACAGACACTCTGTAACACACTAAAATCTCCATTTCATATGTTTTAGGAAGAAGGCAAGGCAACACACAAAAGCTTAAAACGTCTCCACACTAGTCACATTGTCATTTAAAATAATGGTCAGGTTCTGTGGAAGACACAGACCAGCCTCCATCTCAGAAAATAAAACACATCTATTAAAGTAGGGTTATTGACACCTATGTTCAACACATTTCACACACTACTGAGTTCTCCCACCACTTGAGAAAACCAAGGGGGAATTTCCCACTCTTAACCATGTAAGAGCTAGTTCTTTCAGCTCAGTGTAGCCAAAAAGGGAATCCTTGAGTGCTGGTAAGGGGAAGGTGAGGAGGAGCAGACTGACAAGCACCAGGGCAGTGTTACAGGACCAAATGTGCTCAGAGCATATAAATTCTGCAGTTCAGAAACACTGATTTTTATGTAGACTCATAGTGATATCCCTGAAGATGTGAAATGTAATAAAAAGTAAATACATAATCCACAATTACAAAATATCTGATATACATTCTGTTTCTTTCACACAGTCTAAGTGAAATTGTCACCAAGGGTGTAAAATAAGACAAAAATTGAAATATATTTGCATAAGGTAATCTTAATGGCTCTCTAGCATTGTTTACAGGTGATATTGTAGCTCCTAAAGCAATGGTCTCATGTGAAAATTGTAGAAACTTCAATAAGATTTACACTGCACTAATGCTTGGAGCCACAACTGGTTGCTGTCTACAAACATCACCGATGCAGTTTAACTCTTTGCAACCATGTCATACTATTGCAGTAACAACACAAAGAAAAACCAGTGCCCACATGAAGGGCAATACAAAATTCCTTTTCCTATCCAACATTCATGAGTAAAGAAGTCATCAGCAGAATTTTAGATAAGAGACAGATTGGTCCATAGATATATCAGAAAGGAAAGTCATCACTCACCATATAACAGAGATGGTGAGTCACAATAGGCACAACAAAAAGAGTCACACAATTATAGGTTTCTGCCATTGAGGCCTTTGTCAGCAACAGACACACACACGCAAACACATCTTGCACACATGTCTGCAGTCTCAGACAACTGAAACCACACTGCGAGCAGCAGCACCAGTGCATGATGGGAGTGGTGACTGGGTGGGGGTAAGGAGGAGGCTTGGGTGTGGAGGGTGAGGGATAGTATGGTGGGAGTGGTGGATAGTGAAGTACTGCAGTTTAGACAGAGGGCAGGAGAGGAGGTGCGGAGAGGGGGTGGGGGGTAAGTAGCAGAAAGGAGAGAAATAAAAAGAAATTAAATGACTGGGTGTGGTGGTGAGATGATGGCTGTATAGTGCTGGAATGGGAACAGGCAGGGGGCTGGATGGGTGAGGACAGAGACTAACGAAGGTTGAGGCCAGGAGGGTTACGGGAATGTAGGATGTATTGCAGGGAAAGTTCCCACCTGCGTGATTCAGAAAAGCTGATGTTGGTGGATAAGGCACAGGCTGTGAAGCAGTCATTGAGATGAGGGATATCTTGTTTGGCAGCATATTCAGCAACAGGGTGGTCCACTTGTTTTTTAGCCACAGTTTGTGGGTGGCCGTGGCCAATCATGAGGTGAGACAGCTTGTTGGTTGTCATGCCTACATAGAATGCAGCACAGTGTGTGCAGCTTAGCTTCTAAATCACATGACTGGTTTCACAGGTAGCCCTGCCTTTGATGGGATAGGTGATAGAGACTGGACTTGAGTAAGTGGTGGTGGGAGGATGTATGGGACAGGTCTCACATCTAGGTCTATTACAGGGGTATGAGCCACGAAGTAAGGGATTGGGAGCAAGGGTTGTGTAAGGATGGACGAGTATATTGTCTAGGCTCAGTGGACAGCAGAATACCACTGTAGGGGGGGGGGGGGGGGAGTATAGTGGGCAGGAGATTTCTCATTTCAGGGCAGGACATGTTGTGGTAATCGAAACCCTGGTGCAGAATGTAATTCATTTGCTCCAGTCCTGGATGGTACTGAGTTACTAGGGGAATGCTCCTCAGTGGCCGGACTGTGTGACTTTGGAGCTGGTGGGAGACTGGAAAGATAAGGCACAGGAGTTTTGTTTTTGTACAAGGTTGTGAGGATAATTATGGTCAGTGAAGGCTTCAGTGAGACCATCAGTATATTTTGAGAGGGACTGCTCGTCACTGCAGATGTGACAATGATGGGTGACTAGGCTGCACGGAAGGCACCTCTTGGCATGGAATGGGTGGCAACTGTCGAAGTGGAGGTATTGCTGGTGGTCAGTAGGTTTGATATGGATGGAGGTACTGATGTAGCTATCTCTGAGGTGGAGGTCAACATCTAGGAAGGTGGCCTGTTGGGTTGAGTAGGACCAGGTAAAGCAAATGGGGGACAAGTTGGTGAGGTTCTGGAGGAATGTGGATAGGGTGTCCTCACCTTCAATCCAGATAGCAAAGATGTCATCAGTGAATCTAAACCAGGTGAGGGGTTTAGGATTCTAAGTTTTTAGGAAGGATTCCTCTAGATGGCCCAGGAATAGGTTGGCATAAGATGGTGGCATGCGGGTGCCCATAGACATATCCTAGATTTATTTGTAGGTAATGCCTTCAAAGGAAAAGCAATTGTGTGTAAGGATATGGTTGGTCATGGCGACTAGGAAGGAGGTTGGTGGTTTGGAATCCGTAGGGCATCTGGGAAGGTAGTGTTCAATAGCAGTACGGCAATGGGTATTAGGAATGTTAGGGTACAAGTAGGTGGCATTAATAGTGACGAGCAGGGCACCATGTGGTAAAGGGACAGGAACTGTGGATCGTCGGTGGAGGAAATGGTTGGTATCTTTTATATGGGAAGATAGGTTCCGGGTAATAGGTTGAAGGTGTTGGTCTACAAGACCAGAGATTCCCTCAGTGGGGGCATAGTAACCGGCCACAATAGGTCATCCTGGGCGGTTGGGTTTATAGACTTCAGGAAGCATATAGAAGGTGGGAGTGTGGGGAGTGGAGGGGTAAGTAGAGAGATGGACTCTGGGGAGAGGTTCTTGAATGGGCCTAAGGATTTGAGTAGTGACTGGAGAGACTGCTGGATTACTGGAATGGGGTCCTTGTGGCATGGTTTGTAGGTGGAAGTACCTGACAGCTGATGGAGTCCTTCCACCAGGTAATCCTTGCAGTTCAAAACAACAGTGGTGGAGCCTTTGTCTGCAGATAGGATTATAAGGATGGGATCAGTTTTTAGATGGTGGATTGCGGTTATTTCTGTGGATGTAAGTTTATTTTGCATGTTGACGGATTTGGGGAATGATGGTGAGGCAAGGTTCAAGGTTAAGAAATTCTGGAAAGTTAACAGGAGGTGGTTTTGAGGCAGTGGATGTGGATCATGGTTGGATAGAGGAGTGAACTGAATTAAGCACGGTTCCATATTGGTCTTTGGTTGAGTTTGATTGCTCAGGTTGGTGGCAAAAATATGTTTCCACTGTAGGGGCTGGGAGAAGGAGAGAAGGTCTTTAACAAGTCCTGCAGGACTGAATTTGGGAGTGGGGCAAAAGGTGAAGCCTTTGGAAAGTCCTGATATTTCTGTGGGACTAAGGCTGCTGGAGGAAAGGTTCATGACTGTGTAGCGCATCTGTTTAGGTTCTGGGTTCTGTGTGGTGGTGGGAGAGAGTTTTGGAGGGTGGGGTAAGTGTAGTAGGTCTGCGAGACTGGGTTTGTCAGCTCTGAGCGGATGTGGGGGAAGTTTGGAGGTCATTGTAGAGGTTATGGAGAGTGGTACTCCAAGGTGGGAGTAGGAAGTGAGCAGGATGGAGAGGTTTTTGAGGTGGTGCTGAGCATGTTGCTCAAGTTCCCGCAGGGCAAGAGTTTAGAATGTGTGTTATGGGTTCCAGAAATTTGGAAAACCCAGAATCCTAAACCCCTCACCTTGTTCAGATTCATTGATGACATCTTTGCTATCTGGATTGAAGGTGAGGACACCCTATCCACATTCCTCCAGAACCTCACCAACTTCTCCCCCATTTGCTTCACCTGGTCCTACTCAACCCAACAAGCCACCTTCCTGGATGTTGACCTCCACCTCAGAGATAGCTACATCAGTACCTCTGTCCATATCAAACCTACTAACCACCAGCAATACCTCCACTTCGGTAGTTGCCACCCATTCCATACCAAGAAGTCCCTTCTGTACAGCCGAGCCACCCATCGTTGTCACATCTGCAGTGATGAGCAGTCCCTCTCAAAATATACCAAAGGTCTCACTGAAGCCTTCACTGACCATAATTATCCTCACAACCTTGTACAAAAACAAAATTCCCATGCCTTATCTTTCCAGTCTCCCACCCCCTCCAAAGTCCCACAGTCCAGCCACTGACGAGCATTCCCCTCGTAACTCAGTACCATCCAGGACTGGAGCAAATGAATTACATTCTCTGCCAGGGTTTCAATTACCTCTCATTGTGCTCTGAAATGAGAAACGTACTGCCCATTATCCTTCCCCCCCCCCCTCCCCCCCCCCCCCCCCCACCCTCTACAGTGGTATTTTGCCATCCACTGAACCTACACAATATACTTGTTCCACCTTACACGATCCCTGCTCCCAATCCCTGAACTCATGGCTCATACACCTGTAATAGATTTAGATGCAAGATCTGTCCCATACATCCACATACCACCACCTATTCCAGTCCCAGTCACTTACATCACCTATCCCATCAAAAGCAGGACTACCATTGAAACCAGGAAACCAGTCATGTGATTTACAAACTAAGCTGCACACACTGTGCTGCATTCTATATAGGCATGACAACCAACAAACTGTCTTCCTCATGATTGGCCACCCACAAACTGTGGCCAAAAAACAAGTGGACCACCCTGTTGCTAAACATGCTGCCAAACAAGATATCCTTCATCTCAATGTCTGCTTCACAGCCTGTGCCATATGGATTCTTCCCACTAACACCAGCTTTTCTGAATTGCGCAGGAGAGAACTTTCCCTGAAATACATCCTATGTTCCCATAACCCTCCTGGCCTCAACCTTTGTTAGTCACTGTCCTCACCCATCCAACCCCCTGCCTGTTCCCATTCCAGCACTACACAGCCATCATCTCACCACCACACCCAGCATTTTAATTTATTTTTATTTTTCTCCTTTCAGCTACTTACCCCGCCCCCTCCCCCTTCTCTCCTGCCCTCTGTCTAAACTGCAGTAAATCACTGCCGCCACCTCCACCATACTATCCCTCCTTCTCCACACCCAGGCCTCCTCCTTACCCCACCTAGTCGCCACTCCCATCAGGCACTGGTGCTGCTGCTCGCAGTGTGGTTTCAATTGTCTGTGTGTGTGTGTGTGTGTGTGTGTGTGTGTGTGTGTGTCTACTGCTGACAAAGGCCTTAATGGCCAAAAGCTATAATTGTGTGACTCTCTTTGTTGTGCCTATTGTGACTCAGGATCTCCGCTACGTGGTGATTGGCAACTTTCCTTCTCTAATATTTGTTACATTCCACTCTGGAATTGCCATAAAACCCAGGATATATATATATATATATATATATATATATATATATATATATATATATATAGAGGGAAACATTCCACATGGGAAAAATATATCTAAAACACAGATGATGTGACTTACCGAACGATAGTGCTGGCAGGTCGATATACACACAAACAAACACAAACATACACACGAAATTCAAGCTTTCGCAACAAACTGTTGCCTCATCAGGAAAGAGGGAAGGAGAGGGAAAGACGAAAGGATGTGGGTTTTAAGGGAGAAGGTAAGGAGTCATTCCAATCCCGGGAGCGGAAAGACTTACCTTAGGGGGAAAAAAGGACAGGTATATACTCGCACACACACACATATCCATCCGCACATACATAGACACAAGCAGACATTTGTAAAGGCAAAGAGTTTGGGCAAAAATGTCAGTCGAGGCGGAAGTGCAGAGGCAAAGATGTTGTTGAAAGACAGGTGAGGTATGAGCGGTGGTAACTTGAAATTAGCGGAGGTTGAGGCCTGGCGGATAACGAGAAGAGAGGATATACTGAAGGGCAAGTTCCCATCTCCAGAGTTCTGACAGGTTGGTGTTTGTGGGAAGTATCCAGATAACCCGGACGGTGTAACACTGTGCCAAGATGTGCTGGCCGTGCACCAAGGCATGTTTAGCCACAGGGTGATCCTCATTACCAACAAACACTGTCTGCCTGTATCCATTCATGCAAATGGACAGTTTGTTGCTGGTCATTCCCACATAGAAAGCTTCACAGTGTAGGCAGGTCAGTTGGTAAATCACGTGGGTGCTTTCACACGTGGCTCTGCCTTTGATCATGTACACCTTCTGGGTTACAGGACTGGAGTATGTGGTGGTGGGAGGGTGCATTGGACAGGTTTTACACCGGGGCTGGTTACAAGGGTAGGAGCCAGAGGGTAAGGAAGGTGGTTTGGTTATTTCATAGGGATGAACTAAGAGGTTACGGAGGTTAGGTTGACGGCGGAAAGACACTCTTGGTGGAGTGGGGAGGATTTCATGAAGGATGGATCTCATTTCAGGTCAGGATTTGAGGAAGTCATATCCCTGCTGGAGAGCCACATTCAGAGTCTGATCCAGTCCCGGAAAGTATCCTGTCACAAGTGGGGCACTTTTGTGGTTCTTCTGTGGGAGGTTCTGGGTTTGAGGGGATGAGGAAGTGACTCTGGTTATTTGCTTCTGTACCAGGTTGGGAGGGTAGTTGCAGGATGTGAAAGCTGTTTTCAGGTTGTGTGTGTAATGGTTCAGGGATTCCGGACTGGAGCAGATTCGTTTGCCATGAAGACCTAGGCTGTAGGGAAGGGACCGTTTGATGTGGAATTGGTGGCAGCTGTCGTAATGGAGGTACTGTTGCTTGTTGGTGGGTTTGATGTGGACGGACGTGTGAAGCTGGCCATTGGACAGATGGAGGTCAATGTCAAGGAAAGTGGCATGGGATTTAGAGTAGGACCAGGTGAATCTGATGGAACCAAAGTAGTTGAGGTTGGAGAGGAAATTCTGGAGTTCTTCTTCACTGTGAGTCCAGATCATGAAGACGTCATCAATAAATCTGTACCAAACTTTGGGTTGGCAGGCCTGGGTAACCAAGAAGGCTTCCTCTAAGCGACCCATGAATAGGTTGGCGTACGAGGGGGCCATCTTGGTATCCATGGCTGTTCCCTTTAATTGTTGGTATGTCTGGCCTTCAAAAGTGAAGAAGTTGTGGGTCAGGATGAAGCTGGCTAAGGTAATGAGGAAAGAGGTTTTAGGTAGGGTGGCAGGTGATCGGCGTGAAAGGAAGTGCTCCATCGCAGCGAGGCCCTGGAAGTGCGGAATATTTGTGTATAAGGAAGTGGCATCAATGGTTACAAGGATGGTTTCCAGTGGTAATAGATTGGGTAAGGATTCCAGGCGTTCGAGAAAGTGGTTGGTGTCTTTGATGAAGGATGGGAGACTGCATGTAATGGGTTGCAGGTGTTGATCTACGTAGGCAGAGATACGTTCTGTGGGGACTTGGTAACCAGCTACAATGGGGTGGCCGGGATGATTGGGTTTGTGAATTTTAGGAAGAAGGTAGAAGGTAGGGGTGCAGGTGTCGGTGGGATCAGGAGGTTGATGGAGTCAGGTGAAAGGTTTTGTAGGGGGCCTAAGGTTCTGAGGATTCCTTGAAGCTCCGCCTGGACATCAGGAATGGGATTACCTTGGCAAACTTTGTATGTGGTGTTGTCTGAAAGCTGACGCAGTCCCTCAGCCACACACTCCCGATGATCAAGTACCACGGTTGTGGAACCCTTGTCCGCCGGAAGAATGACGATGGATCAGTCAGCCTACAGATCACGGATAGCTTGGGCTTCAGCAGTGGTGATGTTGGGAGTAGGATTAAGGTTTTTTAAGAAGGATTGAGAAGCAAGGCTGGAAGTCAGAAATTCCTGGAAGGTTTGGAGAGGGTGATTTTGAGGAAGAGGTGGTGGGTCCCGCTGTGACGGAGGACGGAACTGTTCCAGGCGGGGTTCAATTTGGATAGCGTCTTGGGGAGTTGGATCATTAGGAGTAGGATTAGGATCATTTTTCTTCGTGGCAAAGTGATATTTCCAGCAGAGAATACGAGTGTAGCACAGTAAATCTTTGACAAGGGCTGTTTGGTTGAATCTGGGAGTGGGGCTGAAGGTGAGGCCTTTGGATAGGACAGAGGTTTCGGATTGGGAGAGAGGTTTGGAGGAAAGGTTAACTACTAAATTAGGGTGTTGCGGTTCCAGATTGTGTTGATTGGAATTTTGAGGTTTTGGAGGGAGTGGAGCTGGAAGTGGGAGATTGAGTAGATGGGAGAGACTGGGTTTGTGTGCAATGAGAGGAGGTTGAGGTTTGCTGGAAAGGTTGTGAAGGGTGAGTGAGTTGCCTTTCTGGAGGTGGGAAACCAGGAGATTGGATAGTTTTTTGAGGTGGAGGGTGGCGTGCTGTTCTAATTTGCGGTTGGCCTGTTGGAGGATGCTTTGAACAGCCAGTGTGGATGCGGGAGAGGAAAGATTGAGGACTTTTATTAAGGATAGGAGTTGATGGGTGTGTTCATTGGCTGAGTTGATGTGTAGGTGAAGGATTAGGTGGGTGAGAGCAATGGATTGTTCAGTTTGGAACTGGTATAGAGACTGATGGAAAGAAGGGTTGCAGCCAGAGATGAGGCCTTTGGGGGTAATGCCAAATGTCAGACAAGCCTGAGAAAATAAAACATGGGAGCGTAATCTGGCTAGGGCGAAGGCATGTTTGCGGAGGGAATGTAAATAAAACTTAATGGGGTCGTTGTGGGGGTGTTGTGAGGGTGACATGGTATTAGAAGGAGGAAAGTGTCACATGAGGCTGAAATGAAAATGAAAAAAATATATATATATGGGGAGAGATAAAGGTGAACTAGAAAGCAACTGGAGATCTGGTGTGAAAAAAGGCGAAAAATTGTTGCTTAAAGCTGGGCTGTGTTGATCCTGTGGTGAACTTGGGTTGGTAGACAACGATGTGCATAAAGGTTAGGTGGTTGTGTTGCCGCCAAAACACGTTAAAGGATGGAGAAATTCGGTAAAATTTCGAAAAAACTACGTGTAAATGTATTAAAAGGAGTGGTTTTGTGGTGGTAGATAATGAGAATGAGGCTAACAATTGTCTGACGAAGAAATAATGACGTTAAAACCTGTGGGAAGCGGCTAAAAATGATCAATGATGTGGGAAAAACGGAAATGGAAATAAAGCGAAAGTTATTAGAACTAGCCGAAATGGTTGTTTAATAGGTGAAAGGAACTGTTTGTGAACTAGAAACGGTGGATTTTATGGCAGCAGTAGTGTTGAAAGCGGAAAAAAAATTTTTGGTTATGGTTGGAAGTGGGTTACGTATTATTGAGTATATATAGGCGGGATAAAATTGTATAGTGGATTACGGTAAAAAGGAGGTGAATACAAAGTCAACCTAATGGCAAAAACAGAAAGAGTAAATAAGACAACAGAAAAGATTTCGAAATGCAACAGTGACAATAATAAACGTAATTGTTGGGTTCAAATGAATGTTATGAATATAATAGAGGGAAACATTCCACGTGCGAGAAATAGATCTAAAAACAAAGATGATGTGACTTACCATACAAAAGCGCTGGCAAGTCGATAGATACACAAACAAACGCATACATACACACAAAATTCAAGCTTTCGCAACCAATGGTTGCTTCGTCAGGAAAGAGTGAAGGAGAAGGAAAGATGAAAGGATGTGGGTTTTAAGGGAGAGGGTAAGGAGTCATTCCAATCGCGGGAGTGGAAAGACTTACCTTAGGGGGAAAAAAGGACAGGTATACACTCGCACACACACACATATCCATCCGCACATACACAGACACAAGCAGACATTTGTAAAGGCAAAGAGTTTGGGCAAAAATGTCAGTCGAGGCGGAAGTACAGAGGCAAAGATGTTGTTGAAAGACAGGTGAGGTATGAGCGGTGGTAACTTGAAATTAGCGGAGGTTGAGGCCTGGTGGATAACGAGAAGAGAGGATATACTGAAGGGCAAGTTCCCATCTCTGGAGTTCTGACAGGTTGGTGTTAGTGGGAAGTATCCAGATAACCCGGACAGTGTAACACTGTGCCAAGATGTGCTGGCCGTGCACCAGGGCATGTTTAGCCACAGGGTCATTACCAACAAACACTGTCTGCCTGGGTCCATTCATGTGAATGGACAGTTTGTTGCTGGTCATTCCCTCATAGAAAGCTTCACAGTGTAGGCAGGTCAGTTGGTAAATCATGTGGGTGCTTTCACACGTGGCTCTGCCTTTGATCATGTACACCTTCCAGGTTACAGGACTGGAGTACGTGGTGGTGGGAGGGTGCATTGGACAGGTTTTACACCGGGGCCGGTTACAAGGGTAGGAGCCAGAGGGTAAGGAAGGTGGTTTGGTTATTTCATAGGGATGAACTAAGAGGTTACGGAGGTTAGGTTGACGGCGGAAAGACACTCTTGGTGGAGTGGGGAGGATTTCATGAAGGATGGATCTCATTTCAGGTCAGGATTTGAGGAAGTCATATCCCTGCTGGAGAGCCACATTCAGAGTCTGATCCAGTCCCGGAAAGTATCCTGTCACAAGTGGGGCACTTTTGTGGTTCTTCTGTGGGAGGTTCTGGGTTTGAGGGGATGAGGAAGTGGCTCTGGTTATTTGCTTCTGTACCAGGTCGGGAGGGTAGTTGCAGGATGTGAAAGCTGTTTTCAGGTTGTTGGTGTAATGGTTCGGGGATTCTGGATTGGAGCAGATTCGTTTGCCACGAAGACCTAGGCTGTAGGGAAGGGACCGTTTGATGTGGAATGGGTTGTGAAGGGTGAGTGAGTGGCCTTTCCGGAGGTGGGAAACCAGGAGATTGGATAGTTTTTTGAGGTGGAGGGTGGCATGCTGTTCTAATTTGTAGTTGGCCTGTAGGAGGATGCTTTGAACAGCCTGTGTGGATGAGGGAGAGGAAAGATTGAGGACACCTTAGGCCCCCTACAAAACCTTTCACCTGACTCCATCAACCTCCTGACTCCACTGACACCCCGCACCCCTACCTTCTACCTTCTTCCTAAAATTCACAAACCCAATCATCCCGGCCGCCCCATTGTAGCTGGTTACCAAGCTCCCACAGAATGTATCTCTGCCTACATAGATCAACACCTGCAACACATTACATGCAGTCTCCTATCCTTCATCAAAGACACCAACCACTTTCTCAAACGGCTGGAATCCTTACCCAATCTATTACCCCTGGAAATCATCTTTTTAGCCATTGATGCCACTTCCTTATACACAAATATTCCGCACTTCCAGGGCCTCGCTGCGATGGAGCACTTCCTTTCACGCAGATCACCTGCCACCCTACCTAACACCTCTTTCTCATTACCTTAGCCAGCTTCATCCTGACCCACAACTTCTTCACTTTTGAAGGCCAGACATACCAACAATTAAAGGGAACAGCCATGGGTACCAGGATGGCCCCCTCGTACGCTAACCTATTCATGGGTCACTTAGAGGAAGCCTTCTTGGTTACCCAGGCCTGCCAACCCAAAGTTTGGTACAGATTTATTGATGACATCTTCATGATCTGGACTCACAGTGAAGAAGAACTCCAGAATTTCCTCTCCAACCTCAACTACTTTGGTTCCATCAGATTCACCTGGTCCTACTCCAAATCCCATGCCACTTTCCTTGACGTTGACCTCCATCTGTCCAATGGCCAGCTTCACAAGACCGTCCACATCAAACCCACCAACAAGCAACAGTACCTCCATTAAGACAGCTGCCACTCATTCCACATCAAAAGGTCCCTTCCCTACAGCCTAGGTCTTCGTGGCAAACGAATCTGCTCCAGTCCGGAATCCCCGAACCATTACACCAACAACCTGAAAACAGCTTTCACATCCTGCAACTACCCTCCTGACCTGGTACAGAAGCAAATAACCAGAGCCACTTCCTCATCCCCTCAAACCCAGAACCTCCCACAGAAGAACCACAAAAGTGCCCCACTTGTGACAGGATACTTTCCGGGACTGGATCAGACTCTGAATGTGGCTCTCCAGGAGGGATATGACTTCCTCAAATCCTGACCTGAAATGAGATCCATCCTTCATGAAATCCTCCCCACTCCACCAAGAGTGTCTTTCCGCCATCCACCTAACCTTCGTAACCTCTTAGTTCATCCCTATGAAATCCCCAAACCACCTTCCTTACCCTCTGGCTCCTACCCTTGTAACTGGCCCCAGTGTAAAACCTGTCCAATGCACCCTCCCACCACCACGTACTCCAGTCCTGTAACCCAGAAGGTGTACACGATCAAAGGCAGAGCCACGTGTGAAAGCACCCACGTGATTTACCAACTGACCTGCCTACACTGTGAAGCTTTCTATGTGGGAATGACCAGCAACAAACTATCCATTTGCATGAATGGACACATGCAGACAGTGTTTGTTGGTAATGAGGATCACCCTGTGGCTAAACATGCCTTGGTGCACGGCCAGCACATCTTGGCACAGTGTTACACCGTCCGGGTTATCTGGATACTTCCCACTAACACCAACCTGTCAGAACTCTGGAGATGGGAACTTGCCCTTCAGTATATCCTCTCTTCTCGTTATCCGCCAGGCCTCAATGTCCGCTAATTTCAAGTTACCACTGCTCATACCTCACCTGTCTTTCAACAACATCTTTGCCTCTGTACTTCCGCCTCGACTGACATCTCTGCCCAAATTCTTTGCCTTTACAAATGTCTGCTTTTGTCTGTGTAAGTGCGGATGGATATGTGTGTGTGTGCGAGTGTATACCTGTCCTTTTTTCCCCCTAAGGTGAGTCTTTCCACTCCCGGGACTGGAATGACTCCTTAACATCTCCCTTAAAACCCACATCCTTTCATCTTTCCCTCTGTTTCACTCTTTCCTGACGAAGCAACCATTGGCTGCGAAAGCTTGAATTTTGTGTGTATGTATGTGTTTGTTTGTGTATCTATTAACCTGCCAGCGCTTTCGCATGGTAAGTCACATTATCTTTGTCTTTAGATATATTTTTCCCACGTGGAATGTTTCCCTCTATTAATCTAACATGGAATGTTTCCCTCTATCATATACTTATTCGTTTGGTAAGTTACAGAATCTTTGTATTATTTGTTTGATAAGTTACAGAATCTTTGTTTTAATAGAGGGAAACATTCCATGTGGGAAAAATATATCTAAAAACAAAGATGATATGACTTACCGAACGAAAGCGCTGGCAGGTCGAGAGACACACAAACACACACACAAAATTCAAGCTTTCGCAGCAAACTGTTGCCTCATCAGGAAAGAGGGAAGGAGAGGGAAAGACGAAAGGATGTGGGTTTTAGGGGAGAGGGTAAGGAGTCATTCCAATCCCGGGAGCGGAAAGACTTACCTTAGGGGGAAAAAAGGACAGGTATACACTCACACACACACACACACACACATATCCATCCACACATATACAGACACAAGCAGACATCTCACAAGCAGACATATTTTAGGTCTTTGTATGTTTAAAGTGAATTTCTACAAACAAGTGGAAGAACTTCAAGATCAATTCCAAAAGCGTGCCAAAACATCATTTTTAATGCTAAAATAAAGTATAACAAACCCACTAAGAGAGACAGAGAAGTCACCCAATCAGTTGGCGAATTACTGTATTTAGTGCAGCTAAAGATAACAATTGGACAAACAAGAAAATAAATGAACAGAAGAAGAACTGGTTTGGTATCCTTTTGGCACACTATAAAGACTTTTCAGAATGAAGATTAAAGAGTGTCTAAAATGGAATGCTAATATTTTGTGTGTGTTACAATTTTTGAGTTATGACAGTCAGACATATGTGTTCAAAGTGAATTACCAGTTAAAACAGAAAGTTTTTCAGTAAACCCTGGAGAGATGCATGTTGGAAATTACTAGGAGAGACAAGGAAACAAACAAATGGATAAATTAACAGACCAGAGGAAAAGTCATACTTATGGATTCAATGAAAATTAAATGGAGCTGGCATGGCATACAGTCATGTGAATATGTGGAAGACAGCAAAATAAATTCTTCGCTGGACTTCAGGAGAAAAGTAAAGACTGAGATGATCACCTAATTGAATCTACATCCACATCTACACTTAGCAAGCCTTCTTACAATGTGTGGTGGATGATACTTCTGGCGCCTTATCATTTCTTCCCTTTCCTGTTCCATTTATAAACAGTATGTGAGAAGAGCAACAGCCAGTAGGCTACTGTGTCAGCTCTAATTTATCAGATTTTTCCATTGTGATCATTTCAAGAAATGTATGTGGGAAGCAGTAACAAATTACATAATTCTTCTTGGAATGTACATTTTCAGAATTAGGTAATGATAAACTTCTCTGAGGTGCACACTAAATCTCTTGTACCATTTGCCATTGAAGTTTGATGAGTATTTCGGTAAGACTGGTGCTTACTAAATGAATCCATGACAAAACAATCCCTCTTCATTGGATCTTCTCTACTTCTTCTATGAATCCAGTCTGGTAAGAGTTCCAGATTGACGAGCAATAATAAAAATCAGTCTTAACAGTGTTTTATAATCCACTTCTTTCATGAATGAATTACATTTTCTTAAGATACTGCCAAGAAACCTCAGTCTGGCATCTGTCTTTCCTACAATTAGTTTTATCTCACATTCCACTTTAGGTTGCTCCAGATGGCTACTAATGGATATTTGATGGCTGTTGTTGTTTGTAGGGATTTATCACTTCTAGCTTAACCAAACACTAATGGGTATCTTTACCTATTTATGGGATTTTTTTACATTTATTTACGTTTAGGGTAATCTGATAGTCCCAGTACCAAATACTGATCCTCTGCATGTCTTCCTCATTTCACTACAATTTTCTGGTGTTGTAACTTTCACATACATGACAGCATCATGTGTGAATAGCTTCACAGAGCTCCCAATGTTATCCACTAGATAATTTGTTTTTAACTTTCAGGATGTCATCCTATCAAAAATTAAGTTTTGAATCTTTACTTGCTATAAAGTTCTTAATCAAGACAGTCTGGTATGCTGTAAGCTCATATTTTGTTCACTAAATGGCAGTGCAGAACTGTATAAAATTAATTCCAGAAAATAAAGGGCACAGTTGCAATCTGCGTGCAATTATCTACGGTTTGTTGGATTTTTGGTTGCAAAATCGTGTTGATTCCCACAGAAAAGATTTTCATTCTGCAAAAAAGTCAAATACACAAGCATAAAATTTGTTCCTAATTCTATAACAGATATTCAGTGGCCCAGTGATGGAGGCCTATAATCACATGCATTTGTCTGATGACCATTCTAAAAATAGGAATGGTTTCCAGTGATTTAGTGTGCGGGTTAATGACATCAGAAAATCTTCAAGTGCATCATTGATGTGTGTGTAATTAATGACCATAATGCATTGAAAAGCCTAGAAGAGATCTTTAATCAGATGTCAAGTGGCTATTGATATGATATGAGGGTAATCCCAAAAGTAAGGTCTCTTTTTTTTTTTATAAGTACATACACCTGTTTATTTCTACAATGGTTTGCTTTGGTTTACAGCTTGAATATTTAGCTATTTTTTGACATAATCACCATTTCTGTCGAAGCATTTTTGTAGACACTGTGGCAGTTTTTGTATGCCCATGTCATACCATCTCGCCGCCATGCTGTTCAAAAAGTTATGGACCTCTTCATTCATCTCGTTATCAGAGCTGAATCGCTTTCCAGCCAAATGTTCTTTTAACCTAGGGAACAGGTGATAGTCACTGGACGCCAAGTCAGGACTATAGTGTGGGTGGATGATTATGTTCCACTGAAACTGTTGCAGGAGAGCAGCGGTTAGCCAAGTGATGTGTGGGTGAGCGTTGTCATGGAGAACATGTATGCCCTTGCTCAATGTTCCTCTTCTCCGGTTCTGAATTGCCCATTTGAGTTTTTTCAGTGTCTGACAGTACCTGTCAGTATTAATTGTGATCCCAGTGATACTGCTCCGATGACGAGGTGAAAGAAGAGGTTCACAACTTTTTGAACAGTATGGCAACGAGCTGGTATGACATGGGCATACAAAAACTGCCACAGCATCTACAAAAATGCATCGACAGAATGGTCATTATGTCGAAAAATAGCTAAATGTTCAAGCTGTAAACTGATGTAAACCATTGTAGAATTAAACAGGTCTATATACTCATAAAAAAATAGGAGACCTTACTTTTGTGATTACCCTTGTATGTTATGTGAAACTAGAGATATGTAGGAGTGTGTATATTATGAAAATGAATACAAATTAGAAAAATTATTATTCCTGTTTGCTTGTAAGTAGTTATTTTCAATACAACCAAATATAATTTTTTATAAAAACACTAACCAACAATATGGTGTACTATTTAAAAAAAAATATAATAAAACCACACTTTATTTTGTTAAAACAAGTGTGACTGTCAACATAGCAGAATGCAACATAATACTACCAGAAGGCCACTAGCTACTAACTGAAACTAATGTTTGTATTCTCCAAGCAAGCACCTTAATTCTCAGGAAACAGAGAACACACATAAGTAATGACTTTTTATCTTGTTTGTGTACAGCAATTTTAATTACCAAATCCTCAACATCTTTCCCATTTTTATTCAGTATTTTCCAAATAAGATCAGTCATGATTTGTCTGGAAACAAGATTAGATGGGATTTTTAATGACTCTTTTATTACAAATAAACAAAATTCACAATTTTGTACTTTCAGAAAACCCAAAAGTGTGAAATTCTGTCAGTGTGTGTCCTGATTAGATCACAGCCTCATCAAAGTTATTGTTATTATATTAGGTACCGTATAGCAATATAATACAACACTATTCTCTACTAAATATTCCCAATTGCTTTTTCTCCTACAAATCACAAATGACGATTTTAGCACACTAATGTCAAATGACACACAACATACTTTACAGTTAAGTAATTTTGTAATGAAAATCATAACTATCTTCACAAACTGCTGTAAATAGATAAAATATCCATTATCAGCTGTGTACTCCAGAAAGAGAAAAAATAATACAGAATTTTAAGTTTTACAGATGTTGTTATAGACTGCTTATAAAAGATTCTTTATGAAATCATTTACATATATAAAAGTGAACATATTTATGTGTGTATCTATGTGTAGTGGTGGGGGTGAAATGGGTTCATTTCTCCTGACATCTAGGTTTCCCTGCATGACCAGGACATTGTGTGGGTAGAATAGGGATTCATTTCTCGGACTATGCATGTGAATAGGCAAGGCTGAAGAGAGAGAGAAAGAGAAGGCTGAATTGGGTAGAGAAATGGGGAGGGGGAGATGGACAGAAAGACATGGAGTGGAGGAAGTCCACAGAGACAGTTGGGAGGAGGGCAAGGACAGGGGGCAGGGGAGGAGGAAGTGATCAGAGGGATGGGGAGGGAGAATTGGTCAGGGAGAGGAGGAAAAGGGAAGAGAGGGGGAGAAGGGGATGGACAAGGAGATGGGGAGCAGATATACAGAGAGAGAGAGGGGAGATGGAGATTGTCAGAGAGGGGAGGAGGGCATGGACAGAATGAGGGGAGGAGGAGATGGACATAGAGGTAGGGAGGACGAGATGGAGAGAGTAAGGTGGACTATGAGACACAGAAGGGGGGTAGAAGTGATGTTCAGAGAAGGGGAGTGGGAGGTGAACAGAGAGAAAGAGAGGAGGGGATGGTCATACAGGGGGAGAAGTAGTACAGAGACAGAAAAAAAGAGGTGGTCAGATAGGGGGAGGAGGAGACAGACAGAGGTAGGGGAGGAGGGCATGGATAGAGAGACAGAGAGGAGGAGATTTACTGAGAGAGGAGGGAGGAGGAGATGGTCAGACATATGGGGAGGAGGATATGGATAGAGATGGGGGGAGGGGACAGATAGAGAGAAGAAGGGAGAAAATGAGCAGAGAGAGGGAGAGGAGGAGATGATCAGAGAGGAGGGGTGATACAGACAGAAAGAGGGGAGGCAGAGATAGAAAGAAAGAGTGGGAGGAGAAGACTGGCAGAGTGAGAGGGGAAGAGGAGATGGACAGAGATGAGGGAGGAGTGCATGTACAAACAGGGGAAGGAGGTAATGTAGAGAGAGGGGGAGTGGGTACAGACAGAAAGAGGGGAGGGGGAGTTAGCCAGAAAGAGGGGGGCAGGAGGAGATTGGCAGTATGAGAGGGGAGGAAGTGATGTCCAGAGATATGGGGAGGAGGAGTTGGACAATGATAGGGGGGAGGAGGACAAGGACAGAGAGGAGTAGGAGGTGATGTAAGGAGAGAGGGGATGGAGGAGATGACCAGAGAGAGGGGAGGAGTACATGGACAGAAAGGGAGAGGAGGTAATGTACAGAGTGGGTGAGTGTGTACAGACAGAAAGAGGGGAGAGGGAGATGGCCAGAAAGAGGGGAGAGGAGGAGATTGTTGGAGTGAGAGAGGAGAAGGAGATGGGCAGAAATATAGAGAGGAGGAGGTGGACAGAGATAGGGTGAGGAGAACATGGACAGAGAGGAGCAGGAGATGATGTAAGGAGAGAGGGGGTGGAGGAGATGACCTGAGAGAGGAGAGGAGGAGATGAACAGAGAGAGGTGGTAGAGGAGATGACGAGAGTGAGGGGGAGAAGGAAATGGACAGAGAGCAGACAAGGGGAGGAGGAAATGGACAGAGAGAGGGGGATGAAGGACATAGTCAGAAAAAGGGGGAGGGGGAGGTGGCAAGAGAGAGAGAGAGAGAGAGGGAGAAGGATATAGCCTGAGAGGGAGAGGAGGAGATGGACAGAGAGAGGATGGAGGAGGATATGGGTCGAGTGGGAGGAGGTGATGGACAGAGACAGGGGTGTGAAGGAGATGGCTGGGAAGAGGAGGAAGGAGAAAATGGGAAGAGAGAAAAAGAGAGAGGAGGAGGGGAGGAGAAGATGATGGACAGAAAGAGGGTGGTGGAGGAGATAAGCAGAGAGAGGGGGAGGAGGAGATGGGGGAGAGGGGAAGGAAGAGATGGATGTAGAGCAGGTGGATGAGGATATGAACAGAGGGAGGGGGAGGCAGAGATGTGCAGACAGGGGGAGGAGGACGAGGGAGGGGAAGGAGGAAATGGATGAAAAGGGGGAAGAAATGGGCAGAGTGATGAGGAAGGGAGGAGGAGATGACAGACAGAAAGAAAATGAAAGAGGAAATGAGCAGAGAGAGAGAGAGAGGGATGAGAAGGTAAGTAGAGAGGGAAAGGAAGAGATACATGGAGAGGTGATGGAAGAAGGTGGTGGAAAGAGAGACATAGGAGGAGGAGATTGACAGAGAGAAGCTGGAGGAGGAGTTGTGTGCAGTATATGTGTCTTATGCATGTGCAGGCAACGCCACAGGCAAAAGGTTCTAGTTACTTTCATAAGTGGAGAACAGCTTAACAGGTGACACTATTGCTGTATGATTATTTTTGTGCATTAGTCTCAACAAGAGACTGATCGAAAATACATTGTTAAAGTGATGTTACTGGCTGATAGGCAAGATTATTCTCTCACTTTATATAAAGAAAAAGTAATTTGTTGCTGTTTTGATTAAGAATGACAAATATGAATAGGAGCCTTTCCAATTAAGTCTCTTTGGTCATAAACATTTTACAAACTTATATACACTCCTGGAAATGGAAAAAAGAACACATTGACACCGGTGTGTCAGACCCACCATACTTGCTCCGGACACTGCGAGAGGGCTGTACAAGCAATGATCATACGCACGGCACAGCGGACACACCAGGAACCGCGGTGTTGGCCGTCGAATGGCGCTAGCTGCGCAGCATTTGTGCACCGCCGCCGTCAGTGTCAGCCAGTTTGCCGTGGCATACGGAGCTCCATCGCAGTCTTTAACACTGGTAGCATGCCGCGACAGCGTGGACGTGAACCGTATGTGCAGTTGACGGACTTTGAGCGAGGGCGTATAGTGGGCATGCGGGAGGCCGGGTGGACGTACCGCCGAATTGCTCAACACGTGGGGCGTGAGGTCTCCACAGTACATCGATGTTGTCGCCAGTGGTCGGCGGAAGGTGCACGTGCCCGTCGACCTGGGACCGGACCGCAGCGACGCACGGATGCACGCCAAGACCGTAGGATCCTACGCAGTGCCGTAGGGGACCGCACCGCCACTTCCCAGCAAATTAGGGACACTGTTGCTCCTGGGACATCGGCGAGGACCATTCGCAACCGTCTCCATGAAGCTGGGCTACGGTCCCGCACACCGTTAGGCCGTCTTCCGCTCACGCCCCAACATCGTGCAGCCCGCCTCCAGTGGTGTCGCGACAGGCGTGAATGGAGGGAGGAATGGAGACGTGTCGTCTTCAGCGATGAGAGTCGCTTCTGCCTTGGTGCCAATGATGGTCGTATGCGTGTTTGGCGCCGTGCAGGTGAGCGCCACAATCAGGACTGCATACGACCGAGGCACACAGGGCCAACACCCGGCATCATGGTGTGGGGAGCGATCTCCTACACTGGCCGTACACCACTGGTGATCGTCGAGGGGACACTGAATAGTGCACGGTACATCCAAACCGTCATCGAACCCATCGTTCTACCATTCCTAGACCGGCAAGGGAACTTGCTGTTCCAACAGGACAATGCACGTCCGCATGTATCCCGTGCCACCCAACGTGCTCTAGAAGGTGTAAGTCAACTACCCTGGCCAGCAAGATCTCCGGATCTGTCCCCCATTGAGCATGTTTGGGACTGGATGAAGCGTCGTCTCACGCGGTCTGCACGTCCAGCACGAACGCTGGTCCAACTGAGGCGCCAGGTGGAAATGGCATGGCAAGCCGTGCCACAGGACTACATCCAGCATCTCTACGATCGTCTCCATGGGAGAATAGCAGCCTGCATTGCTGCGAAAGGTGGATATACACTGTACTAGTGCCGACATTGTGCATGCTCTGTTGCCTGTGTCTATGTGCCTGTGGTTCTGTCAGTGTGATCATGTGATGTATCTGACCCCAGGAATGTGTCAATAAAGTTTCCCCTTCCTGGGACAATGAATTCACGGTGTTCTTATTTCAATTTCCAGGAGTGTATTACCACTGAAGAAACAATAGTGAGTAACTGACTCTGTGTGCATCTGATGCACATTGCCATTCTTGTTAAGGTCCTGTCTATGTTGGAAAGTACTTCTTGAGGCAAGAATTCAGTTGATAGAAATGGAACAGTATTTTACAAGACAAACTTTTGCCAAGAAAAAAAATCATTGCACAGTTGAATGTAGAATATGAATATGTAGATTGACACCAGCCAGTCATTGCTCCAGTTTTCAATCCTCTGTATGATTTCCAGCACTTTGATACAGAATTCTGGCATTGAAACCTCCCTACAAACAATAGTGAATCACCTGCAAACATTGTCACATAACCTCTGATATCCCACACTGGCACTGTAACCTCCCTGTAAACAACAGTGAATCACCTGCAAACATTGTCATGGAGCTTCTGGCACTCCACTTACACGAGTTATTATTCTTTTGCTGGTATGCAGCAATTACAACTTTTTTTTTACCTAGTTCTTACAAAATATTCTTTCAGCTATATTTTCATTGTAAACAACTGGAAATTTATCATTCCCATGGTAATAGCAAGTTCACTGAGACAAGTATGTCAATGAAAAATTGGAAGTCAGTTATGTGGTATTGTTTCTTCACTGATGATATATTATATGCATTATTAAGGTGTACTTGCAAGTTTCATAATACACATTACCAACCGGTGACAGTATGTAACCTCGCAGCAGCCTCTGCAACTCTGTGTTCTGGTGTTGGAGTTGCTGAGTTTCTACATTCAGTCGATGACGTTCTGAAAATAAACCAAAGATGTTTTGAAACTGGGAAGAAAATGAATTTTTGTTAGCATATTGGTAATTGTGTTTCTTGCTGCTACATATTCTAAATTTAGGTTAAGCAATAAAACACCTCTATATATACTGAAAGATCACTGGATGGTTATCTTAGCAAATTGTTAAGCTGATCACATGGGCAAATAAAAAGTCATACATAGTGCTTGTCTGTCATTGAGAAAAGAATGCACATGCAAATGCATACAAATGATTTGAATCTGTTGTATGCCTGTTCAACTATCATCTATATTAAGGGGAGTTGGAATGCCCTATCTCGCCAATGTTAAATTTGCTAACTTTGTGTACCTTTTTCTTTGGAACTATTATCTTCAGAACTTTGAAATTCTGGCAGAGGTTTTCAGCATATATTGTGAGCCCACTGAACTAGAACCAATGTTTTCTTTTTGTTGGTATAGTATTTATGAATTTTTTACCATTAAGCCATTTTTTATTGGAAAAAGTATAACATAAACTTCCCTAGTTCAGAGAATAAGCCAGTTCTTGTCATGATTCTAGTTCAGTGGCCTCTTTGAACTGTTTTGCAGCATTTCTGAAAATTTGAATGTTGTTGGTTGAGTGGTTTATGAGATAAAGGTACATGTAACACTAAAAATGTCAAATGCCAGAAAATGCGATTAAAGTAATTTATTATGAAAATTCACAAATACCTTTTATTCTATTATCAAAAGTGTCCAGCAGAGTAATCAGGGTCATCTTCTAGTTCTTCTTCTTCACCTAGAAGCTTTCTTCTCCTTGCTGCCCTTGCTTTTTTTGTATTAAATTCAGCTGCATACTGAGCCTTCCTTACTCGCACGCTGTCCAGAAGCTGAAGACCTCTGATGGTGTTGATACCAGGAGCAATGCCGAGCCTTGCCATGACCTTTAGCCTACCCATATGACCATCATTGAATGAAATAACAGCATCACTGACTCCCCATTTCAATGTTTTTATCCCAACAAATACATTCTTAGGTACACGAGTCCAAATGAGGTTGTTGAACGACTCGTTTTGATTCTGGGTACAACCATGAAGACATTTTCGCAGAAGATCAGGATGCCCCAAGTCTCTATATATTGGTTTAATTACTTCCATAACAGCCAATGGAATATAATTTTTATGGTGATAAGGATCCCCAGTAGCTTGAGATTTTCTATAATTGCACCATGACTGAGGACCATCTGGACAAGCAAAATGTTGAGGATTATCATCAGTTGATGATCGATGTAAATATGTGGCCCATACAGCTTGTCTCATTTCCTGCAAATTATTTGCATTATTTCTTATTGCCATACCATAGTATTGTTGTAATTCATTTATAATTTTATCTGACAGGCGACCTCTAATGGTTTTACCATCTGACAAAATTTTGTCCTTCAGATTCTGTTTCAGTTTCCTTAGACGAGTGCCCATTCGTTTCTGAACATGACCGACACATTCTAGTTTAGTTATTGTCTTATTGACATATGGCATGGATTCTGTAACACTTTTGTATGCCTTGGAGTCCCCATCTCCAAGGAATTTTGTGTAAAATACTCCCCGTTCTTTTTCTGATCTGCTAAACATTTTCACAGCAGCGGCAGCCTCCATGCCTCCACTCGTACCTTCATAATTCTTGCTACATATGTGAGCTGCTTCTTTCTTACCAGATGCACAATGGTAACAATGTTTAGTGAGCACTTCATAGTCCAAAACTTTACCGCTGTCCACACTAGTAACAGTAGCAACAGCATTTTTGGATGTGTGACCCCTTTTCTGCCAGGTTCCATCAAAAGCAACAGGGATATCTGGGTTTCCTTCATTTATATATTTTGCTTCACTGGCAGCAGCTTTCATTGATAAATCTGCTACAGACTGAACAGCATCTCCTATCACTTCAGTGTAATTGTCAATTTTAGCAGGTGGAGGTGGAAGATTCATTATGGCACAAAATGTTTGAGCAGCAGTATGTCCTTTACCAATTGCTCTCATTGCATACATTAGCCTGATATTACTCTCAAACAAATTGCTACTGCATGTTTTAGAGCTCCAAAAACAGGTCTCATTTTCACAACTGGCACAAACTATAGCAATTTTGCAGGAAAGTCCTATAGAGTTTGTTATGTTCATATCAAAAGAACCTCCACAAAGATTACAACACAAACATTTCTTCATAAACTCAGTAAAAACAGGAAAGTCGACTAAAACATATTGTTCATTAGAAGCTTCATCTGTAATTTCACTTGCACAGTTTGATAACTTCTTTTTTGATGCACTGGTGGGCGTGTCTCCTTCACACATCTCAGCTGTACAAACGTCAGAACTTTCACCAGCATCAACAGGTGCTGAAGCAGAATCACTTGAACAAACGTTATTTGTAAATCTATTACCGCGAAACTTTCGCTTTTTAAATAATGATGCACTCCTAGGCATCGTAGAAACTACGCACTCACCACTGAAAGTCAAAACAAGACAGATAACAAACTCCAAATGAGCGACAAACTAAACTCGAGGCTCAAAACAAACACTCACAGATCAAAAACTGAACAATAAACACAGCTAGTCGTAAAAACAATGGTACCTATGGAAGGATCAAAGATTCTACAACTGAAGAGTGAAATCCACAGCCTTCTATATGTAATGTTTTCGGAAATGCGAAGATTTAAATGTGTACAAATCACAAGATGGGTAACTTTGCTGGGCGCACATGTAATTTTGAAAAATTAAATAAAAATACTTCCAATTGGAATTTCTTAACAAATTTTGCACCATTTTAAGCAGAAAATTTCAAATTAAGTTATAAGGTTAAAAACTGAAAATGTGAATTTTTTCCATTTTCCGGCATTCCAACTCCCCTTAAGTCTCGTATGGGTAATATTGGACTCTTGATCAGTGTGCTTGTTTCATTAGCAAATATTATAGTTTTTGAGTAGTTTTTCAGTCACTGCAAAATTATTTATGTAACTTAGGAACATTAACATTCTTACCTGGCTCTTCACTGTTATATCACTACATTAAGAAGGAAGTTTGTTTCATGTAGTGCAAGTTGTAAATGTGACTCCCTGTTTTCTACAAAAAAGGTAAGCCTCCATCAGTGAGAGAGGGGTACAACTAATGCCATCACTTTTTAATTCCCCTCAAAAAACTTTATTGTCCACACAAAGACTCAGGTAATGTTACAGAACACAGCTGGTGCAGCTTGGTGGTTTCCATACTGGGACAATCTGTGGCATTTACTGACCAGAACTATGCTGCCAGGGTTTTCCAATAAGTTTATTGACTATATCTCCTGCCCTTCTTGAGATCAGCTAACTAAACAACATCAAAAGCTATCTGCAAGACAAGATTTATTTATTTATTTATTTATTCCATGTGATCTAATGGTACGCAGTGTGTTGCAGATGTCGGAAAATATCAGTTAATATTGTTAACATATAGTATCCTAATGCATTATATTGCTCAATGTTTTCAGTTTAACACAAATAGCAAGATTACTGTTCTAAGTATTCATTTACAGTGTAAAAACAGTGACACAACAAATATGACTTCACGGCTTTGCTAAATTTTATGTTGTCTCTGATGGACTTAATACTAATGGGAAGATTGTTGAACAGTTGGAGGCTCATGTGGAAAGCTCCCTTTTTACACAGTCGAGTGTTTGTATGAAAAACATGCAGATTTGAGTTTTTTCTGGTGTTGTGTTTATGTATTTCATTATTTTTTATGACTCTAGAGTCAGTTGGCACTATGTGGTTTCTGAAGAATGTATAGGCAAGGCAGTGTAAGGATTTCCAACTGAAATCAAGTGCTAGCCTGAAAACATTAACCAGCGTGTTCTACACTTACATACAAGGCAGAATGTATAGGCAAGGCAGTGTAAGGATTTCCAACTTTCTGAAGATGGGTTTGCAGGAGTCTCTGGGCTTGCTCCCAGTAATAATCCTCATTGCTCTCTTCTGGATTTTTATGCGCTCAGGGCAGTTGGAGAATTTCCCCAGAATATCACACCATATTTTAGGTGGGCTTGTATGTAAGTGTAGAACACGCTGGTTAATGTTTTCAGGCTTGCACTTGATTTCAGTACACTCAATGCATAACAGCCAGTACTAATTCTGGCATTTACCTTTCCTGTATGTGTATTCCATTTCAGGTTATCTTGAACCCACAGACCCAGGAATTTGAAAACAGTGACGGTATCTATTGGCTGGTTATTTTCAGTGACAAGTGGCTGAGAGGATTTTGCTTTTTATGTTGTTTGAAAGTTCATGGAAGCTGTCTTTTTGGTGCTGATAGTTAATCTGTTGATTTTAGCCCAGTTGCTGAGTTGTTCAGTGGCCAAGTTCACAGCTTTTTGCACAGCCTCTGTATTCTCCCCTTTGAGGAGTACAGTTGTGTCATCAGCAAATATTGTTTTTGTGCATCCACATTCAGGCTCAAGTCATTAATATACAGGAGGAAAAGTAGGGGTCCCAATACTGAGCCATGTGGTACATGTTGCTTTACAGTTTCATTACTTGATAGGATTTCCGTTATTGAGTTGATATTTCCTGATATTTTATTACAACACATTATACAAGAATTGTGATAACCCATGGTTACCCCATCCCACCAACACCACGCTGTTCATCAATGTTCAGTAGGATTTGAGGTTCCAACCCCTCATGTGTTATTCAATCAGCCCATTCTGGCACTCTGTAGCTAACTTCAGCTGTCATAGGTGCCATTTTTAGGCAGTGCTGAGAGCAGTACATGCGGAGCAGTGTGTGTGGCTTCTGCCCAAAGCCACCACAGGGAAACATCACATGTCATTCTAGTTAACCCCAAAGTGGACCAGCTTCTTTCTCATTCTGTAATGGCTTATGTTGTAGCTAACATGACTCTGCTCATGGATCATTGTATGTCAAACTGGTACCAACACAGCTATGTACAAGGACAATATATTGAACATGTTTTTGGTGTTGGCATTACAGTGGTTGTGGCTTTCTAAATTGTGTGTGTTACTACATAAATGGTGATGAATAAGACCCATTCTTCATGTGTTTGATTCAAAACTGTGGCAATGTCAACCAGTGTACCCTTGGAGGTCATTCTGCAGAGATTATTACAGCAGCAAGTGGAAAACCAGCAGTGCTTGGAAATGCAGCAACAGGAACACATGGCCATGCTGTACAGGGTGTTGATAGGTCTGTTAAAAAGGCCTGAAACTTTGCTAGGCTGCCCACCTCCATTCCCTGCTTACAAAAAAGCTACAATCATATGAAAAATGCCTACAGCAACAATTCAAAGGCATGAAGCCCGCCGACTCTAATAAAGATCTTTTTTTGTCATGAAGCTCCCTGCAAATATATAATTTGTTAGGGATGTTAGCCCCTCTTCAGGATCCTGTGTCTCTTTTCATTTGACAAAAAATGGTTCAAATGGCTCTGAGCACTATGGGACTCAACTGCTGAGGTCATAAGTCCCCTAGAACTTAGAATTACTTAAACCTAACTAACCTAAGGACAACACACACATCCATGCCCGAGGCAGGATTCGAACCTGCGACCGTAGCTGTCGCGCGGTTCCAGACTGTAGTGCCAGAAACGCTCGGCCACCAGCGGCCGGCTGTCATTTGACAAAATGTGTTGTTTGGTGAATTCCTATTCACATGCATGCTCACATGATTTCTGTGAGAGTGAAATTTTATCAGTGCAGAAAGTGACCCCATCAATCCTGTCACACTTTGGCTGTGAAACTACCTGAGTTAAGTCACTGATGTTGTTTTCTTAATGTTAAATATCAGGAATAAACCCCAATATTATGGTCAGAGATGTTATCTATGTTTACATCTACACAGATACTCTGCAAATTGCACGTAAGTGCTTGGCAGAGGGTTCATTGAACCAATTTCACAATAATTCTCTTTTATTCCACTCTTCAATAGAGTACAGAAAAAACAAACGCCTGTATGTTTCAGTGTGAGCTCTGATATCTCTTATTTTATTATGATGATCATTTCTCCCTATGTAGGTTGGCATCCACAAAATATTTTCGCATTTGGAGGAGAAAGTTGGTGACTGAAATTTCGTGATAATGCCGCAACAAAATAGCCTTTGTTTTAATGGTGTCCATCCCAAATCCTGTATCACGTCCATGACACTTTCTCCCCAGTTTTGTGATAATACAAAATGTGCTGCTCTTCATTAAACTTTCTCGATGTACTTCATTAATCTGATAAAGATCCCAGACCACACAACAGTACTCCAAAAGAGGATGGACAAGGATAGTATAGGCAGTCTCTTTAGTAGATTTGTAGCAACTTCTAAGGGTTCTGCCAATAAAATACAGTCTTTGGTTTGCCTTTCCCACAACATTTTCTGCATTTTCTTTCAAATTTAAATTGTTCATAATTTTAATTCCTGAATGGACAGTGTCTTGAAAGGAGGGTATAAGATGAACATCAACAAAAGCAAAACAAGGATAATGGAATGTAGTCGAAGTAAGTCGGGTGGTGCTGAGGGAATTAGATTAGGAAATGAGACACTTAAAGTAGTAAAGGAGTTTTGCTATTTGGGGAGCAAAATAACTGATGATGGTCAAAGTAGAGAGAATATAAAATGTAGACTGGCAATGGCAAGGAAAGCGTTTCTGAAGAACAGAAATTTGTTAACATCGAGTATAGATTTAAGTGTCAGGAAGTCGTTTCTGAAAGTATTTGCATGGAGTGTAGCCAAGTATGGAAGTGAAACATGGACGATAAATAGTTTAGACAAGAAGAGAATAGAAGCTTGAAATGTGGTGCTACAGAAGAATGCTGAAGATTAGATGGGTAGATCACATAACTAATGATGAGGTATTGAATAAATTGGGGAGAAGAGGAGTTTGTGGCACAACTTGACTAGAAGAAGGGATTGGTTGGTAGGACATGTTCTGAGACTTCAAGGGATCACCAATTTAGTACTGGAGGGCAGCTTGGAGGGTAAAAATTGTAGAGGGTGACCAAGAGATGAATACACTAAGCAGATTCAGAAGGATGTAGGCTGAAGTAGGTACTGGGAGATGAAGAGGCTTGCACAGGATAGAGTAGCACGGAGAGCTGCATCACACCAGTCTCAGGACTGAAGACCACAACAACAACAACAACAACAGGTATTTAGTTGAATTTATGGCCTTTAGATTAGACTGATTTATTGGGTAACTAATGTTTAGCGGATTTCTTTTAGCATTCATGTGGATGGCCTCACACTTTTCATTGTGTAGGGTCAATTGCCAAGTTCTGAACATTCAGCTATCTTTTCTGAAACATTTTGCAATTTGTTTTGATCTTCTGATGTATTTACTAGATGATAAATGACAGCATTATCTGCAAATAACCTAAGACAGCTGCTCAGATTGTCTCCTGAATCATTTATATAGATAAGGAACAGCAAAGGATCTATAACATTATCTCAGGGAATCCCAGAAATCACTTCTGTTTTACTTGATGCCTTTCTGTCAATTACTATGAACTGTGATCTCTCTGACAAGAAATCACAAATCAGGTCACATAACTGAGATGATATTCCATAAGCACACAATTTCACTACAAGCTGCTTGTGTGGTACAATGTCAAAAGCCTTTTGGAAATCTAGAAATACTCAATCAGTTTGAAATCCCTTGACAATAGCACTCAGCACTTTGTGTGTGTAAAGAGCTAGTTGTGTTTCACAAGAAAGATGTTTTCTAAACCCATGTTGATTGTGCATCAATAGACCATTCTCTTCAAGGTAATTCATAATGATCAAACACAACATACACTTTGTGATCAAAAGTATCCTGATGTCCCCCCCCCCCCCCCCCCCCCAAAAAAAAAAAAAACCCAAAAACACACTTTTTTCATATTAAGTGCATTGTGCTGTCACCCACTGCCAGGTACTCCATATCAGTGACCTCAGTAGTCATTAGACATCGTGAAGGAGCAGAATGGGGTGCTCCATGGAACTCATGGACTTCGAACCTGGTCAGGTGATTGGGTCTCACTTGTGCCATATGTCTGTACATGACATTTCCACACTCCTAAGCATCCCTAGGTCCACTGTTTCCAAAGTGATAGTGAAGTGGATGTGTGAAGGGACACATACAGCACAAAAGCCTACAGGACTGGCCTGCACAAAGTATTGACATGAATCCTATAGAACACCTTTGGGATGTTTGGAATGCCGACTTCATGCTGGGCCTCACCGACCAATATCGATACCCCTTGTTGGTGCAGCACCCCATGAAGAATGAGCTGCCATTCCCCAAGAAACCTTCCAGCACCTGATTGAATGTATGCCTGCAAGAGTGGAAACTGTCATCAAGGCTAAGAGTGGGCCAATATCATATTGAATTCCAACATTATTGATGGAGGATGCCACGAATTTGTGTCATTTTCAGCCAGGTGTGTGGATACTTTTGATGACATAGTGTAAGTTCCAAAATCCCGCTGCATATCAACATTAATGATATGGACGTGTAATTTAGTGAATTACTCCTATTACCTTTCTTGAATATTGGATGACCTGTGCAACTTTCCAGTCTTTGGGTACAGAACTTTTGTCAAGCAAGCAGTTGTATATGATTGCTAAGTGTGGGGGTCTTGCTTATTTTTGGAGGATTTGGGGCCTACAATATTCAATCTTGCTGTGACAACCATGTGTTCATTAATCCCTGTATCTGTTTTGATGCTCATTATTGACTCACGATTATTTGTTGCTAAGGGATCAAGTGTATTTTCACAACTGTTAACTCTTTGCCTGGGCTCATGAACTAACTGCTCGAAATAATTTTCAGAGAATGTGTTTAGCACAATTTTGGATGATGTTTTATGTGTATCTCTGGAATTAAACACTTATTTTCACCAACATATTGAGCATAAATCAAAGTCACCATCAACTATAATTGTATGAGTTGGGTGCGTGTTTGATATTAAACTCAAGTTTTCTTTGAACCCTTCAGCAATTGTATCATCTGAGTTGGGAAGTCGATAAAAGGATCCAATTATTATTTTATTCTGGTTGCCAAGAATGACATATGCCCATACTAACTAACAGGAACTTCAAGATAAACTACTTCTCACAGCAACAAACATGCCACTGCCAACTGTGTTTAACCTATCCTTTCAGAACACCATTGTGTTCTTTGCAAAAACTTTGGTAGAATTTATCTATGGCTTTAGCCAGCTTTCAGTGGCTATAACGATTTGAGCATCAGTGCTTTCAACTAGTGCTTGGAGCTCTGGTACTTTCCCCACACAGCTACAACAATTTACGACTGTTACATCAATGGCTCCTGTATCTATTGTCTTCCTATGTTCGATCTGCACCCTTTGTGACTGAAGCCCCTTTTGTATTTCCCCAAGATCCTCTAACCTAAAAAGCTGCCCAGCCCATGCCACATAGCCCTTGCTACCTGTGTAGCAGACTCCTGCGTGTAGTGGACTCCTGACCTACGTGGCAGCTCCTGATACAGAAGTTCGTCAAAGGGAACTGTAATTTCAAGATCACTCTTTTGAAGAAGTAATCAAGACAGTGTGAGCATTTGAAGTTTCTTGCATCACCAACCATCAATTAGATTCATGGGCTGCTGTCGATTCAGACACACATGGATGTTATGGCAATGCAGCATTTTCAGCAGCCATGCACCACACAAATCTGATTGAGGTGGAAAAATTTCCACAGGCCCGTGACCTACTTGTTTGTGCTGCATGACTGACTGGCTTGTTCACAATGTTGAATATTGTGCCACCTGTGTAATAAGAATGGTCATGTTGCATCTATGTGCTATAATCGCTCAACTTCCACTGTGCCTCTCACATCTCAACCTACGGACATTAGTGTTGTTAGTCAAGTATGTAAAGATATTACGACTGTTACTAACAAACTGTTCATCTGTGTGCATGTTAATGGGACCCCTTATGACTCCAAATTGGTATGCACACAGTGACCTCACTATTGAATTTTAATACTTATATCCATCCTGGTTCTACACCACTGTTGGCCACATTATGCTGTTTTTTCAGTTACAATAGACAGCAGATTTCTATTCTTGGCCAGTTTACTGTGGAAAGAACATACAAGGTGGTGGTTTGAACAGTGATGTTTCTGATGGTGGACACTGCATGTGATTTTATTGGTTTGGATGCTTCAAGGGCTTTTGGATTTACAGTCTCGAATTCCATTCATTTTGTGTCAGATCATGTGCCTTAACAAGAGCTCTATGATTTGTGCAAGGAATATTCTGCCTTTTTCTTAATGGGACTCATCAAAGCTACTCATTATGTAGTGCACATCACTCTCAAATCTATGGCGCAACCCCATTTTTCTGTGCCAGGTCTGTACCACTTGCACATCGTGCTCAAGTGAAGGAAGAAATTAGACAGGCTGATAGCTTTAGGCATCATGGAAACTGTTTCATCCAATCAATGGGCTACACTGTCAAGAAACTGATGAGCACACTCCTTGTTTGTGGAGACTTTAAGGCGATGGTTAATTTGTAGTCCGTGGTTGATACACACCCCATTCTTTGCCTGCATGAACTTTACGACAAAGATGGCATGTGGACAATATCTTTCAAAACTGAATTTGTTAGAATCAGATCAGCTTCTTGTTGTTAATATCCCATACAGCTCTACAGGTACAACCAATTGGGGTTTGGCATTGCAAATGTGCTGGCCATTTTTCAATGCTATTTGATGCAACTTACCCAATGGATTCCTTGCTGTATCAATTACCTCAACAACATTGTCATTTCTCGTCCCATTACTGAGGACTATCTTTGTAACCTTTGTCTTTTGTTTCAGACCTTGAATGATGCTGATCTCAAGTGCAATTTGGAAAAGTCATGTTTCTTCCAATCCTCTATAGAATACTTGGGACATAATATTTCTTGTTGGGGGTTTCAGCCAACAAACAGTCACATAGTGGCTATTGTGGCCTTTTGGCACCCTATGTATGTGAAGAAGCATTCTTAGACAAAGTTGGGTATTACCGTTAAGTTCCTTCCACAGGCAGCTTCAGTTGCCTATCCTCCAAATCATCTGCTTAAGAAAGATACAGTGGTTGAATGGATGTCCGCCTGTGACCATGCATTCAGGAGAATGAAGGATGGTTTGTGTTCTCCTCTGTACTCGGCCACCTGTCAGCCCAGGTTCTAGCTTGCGCTTTCAAAGGATGCATTGCAATATGGTGTGGGGGCTGTGTTGTCACAACAATGTGCAGGTGGTTCAGCACAGCCCATTGCTTTTGTGTGAAAAATGCTTTATGATCCACAGAAGAATTACTATTGAACAGACAGAGACAGAGGCTCTTGTTATTATTTATGTTATTAAGAAGTTTCATGTGTTTCTCTACAGTGTTAAGTTTATTTGGTGACTGATAATGAGCTGTTAGTGTCTCTCTTTAGACCCATGACACACTCGCTGGACAAGATAGCCCTGTTCCTTAGTAGATATAATTACGAGATACATTTCTACCCAATGATTCAGCATTCAAATGTAGATGCTCTTTCATGTTTGCTGATGGGATTTGACCCTGGTTCCAATAAGGCAGAAGTACTAGGTTTTTATCTCAACGAGGAAGCTTGGTGGATAGTGGGTGGATTACCTATTACCAGTTCTCCCATTGCTCAAGCTGTTGCTGCCAACTGTGTTCTCTATCAAGTGTGACACTATGTTCAACAAAGATAGCCTGAGTGACCTCACGCTTGTGCATCAGATCCTACCCATAGTCATTTTCTGTTATGGCACACACTTACTCTGGTCAGTGGCATTATATTGTTGTCCACAGAAAATGCTGTTCCATGGTGGTCGTTGCAGCATCTCTCCAGCACAACATCCTTCAACTTCTGCATCAGGATCATTGGGAGCACCTCATATACAAAGATGCTGGCTCGCCACCACATATACTGCCCTGTAATTGCTCCCGAGATTGAACATTTAATTACTGCTTGTTCTAAACATTCAAGTTAAGTCATCAGGCCACTCCCCAGCAATGTTATTCACCATAGCCTGACTGAGCGATCACAGACTTGGGAGCATGACCATATCAATGTTGCCAGCTCCTTGTCAGATCCAGATTGGTTGGCAGTCATCAACACTTACTCTCAGTTTCCATATGTCCTCAACTGCCACTCCACCACAACAGAGGCAAACGTGTGAGCCCTCACTCAGCTATTCTCTTCCCTGCACCATGGTAACTGATAGTGGTTCACAATCCATCATTCAGACTCTTCACAATTTTTTTGCCCACCATGGTATTCACCATGGTCATACACCCTCATTCCAACCTCAATTGAATAGGGAGGCAGAATGCCTCATCCACACTTTTAAGATGCAAATGAAGAAGTGTATTGATGATTCCCCCATGGGAGAGTCTCTAACATGCTTTCTTAGTTCCTACAGGTCCACCCCCATGTTGAGAAGAGCGTGCGTGGCAGGGCTACTGCATGGTCACCAGCCATGCCCAGTGCTGAATCTCCTGCTTTCTACACTGAGACCTCCCAAGGCCCTCTAACAATGAACTGCACACGTGGACTCCTGTTTGTGCTCATACATTAGGTCACCATGAGTGTTGGATGCTGGCAGTCATCTGCAGCCTACATGGTGAGCACATCTTCACATAGCAAATGGAAGAGCGGCTGGTGACCGACCACCACAAATGACTTCTCTCCCATGTGGATGCCCAGCCCCACCACCACCTCACACACCTACGAGGTCGTCTGATCTTCCAGCATCCAGTACTCCTTCCTCACATCCAACCTTGATGGCCCTTCCTTTGGTCCTTGATTGTTTCCAGACATCCAGAAGTTCATCAGGAACTGAGCATGGAGCAGCATCCAGTGTCCCACCTGCGGGCATCTGCCCACAGTGATGCTGTCACTGTCTGCATCACTTTCGGCCCTATTCTCTCATGCAAGCCGACAGAGAGCTATTTGCACCACAGAGTGTTTTCACTGGTAGTCTACAGAAGACATGGACGTCAGCTTCCTGAGCACCAAGTGCTGGCTTGTGTTACAGGGGGAGGGAAATGAGCGTGCCACTGGTTTACAGGCACACCAAAGAAAAATAAAGAGTTTTAGTAACCTGCAGTTACCACTTCAGTTGCGCTGGCACTTCTCCATCTATCAAAGTCCAACAGGGTGCAAGGTACCAGCCCATCACATGTTATTGACCAAGCCTACCCTGGCACACAGTGGGTAATCTTGGTCACCAGGAGGTGGCACTTTCAGACAGTGCTAACAGCCATGCATCAAGAGTGGTGTGTGCAGCCACCACCCAGCACCACCACATGGAAAAATCACATGTCATTCCATTTGAACTAGAAGTGGAGTAGCTTCTGTCCCATTCTATTATAATTTATGCTCTAGCTAACTTCACTCTGTCACAGGTCACTGTATGTCCAATTGGTACTTACAGAGCTATGTACAAGGATGATGTTATGAATGTGTTTTGTTTTTAGCATTAAAATGATTGTGTTTTTACTGGCATTCTTGGTGATGTGTATTACTAAAAAATAATGCATTTTGGAATGATCTTCACTGCAAGCAATGTTAGTTTCACTGCGTGCTTAATGTTTTTCAGTTCAAGACTTAAAACATTTAATATATTTCATGTGAGTTGAATCTGTAGTGTTCATGATTTCACCTTGGTCTGAGGGCAGTCTTCTAGAATGAAAATAGTATCCAGAATTAAAAATAAGAACTTATTGGAATCTGACTGCTTTTTATTAAAATATGAACAAACAGGGCCTTTGGGAGGCTATATTTTATAGAAGCCATGTCCCCACATCTATGCAACATGGAGCTAACTGGCATTTTAGGGCAAAGCCTTATGTGTAACTACTATCTGTTTGACATCATCACCAAGTATCAACATTTCTGTAAACATTGAGTGTCATTACTTAAATCTGTATGGGGGAAAATGTTCCATGAGAATTTTAATACCGTAATCCATTATTGTGCAATATACTTAAATGTTTCATTTAGGCTATTTTGTCGCAGAGCCTTTAATTACGAGATTATGAGCCACACCTTGATATACCCACAGAATACTTTTGTTGTTTAGCTCTGCTAGCTCTGCCTGGCTTTCACTTGTGGGGTCATTAATGGATTTCTTTCAAATAATCCTTTATTAAAGAATGGATCAGTAGAAACACTGGTCTTGCATTTCATAAAAATGGTTCTAAGTACCTATGAGAGAAATAAATTAAGCTGGGGGATATTCTTAAATTTATTCATGGCCTTTGATTTAATTAGCCAGGACTTACTGATTTTGAAGTTACAGCAAAGAAAATTAAATAATTTCATAAATTCACATTAGAACTGAAGCACTTTTTTTAATAACATGTCTTCTGCAATATTGAAAAATATATGAATGTGCAAACATAAAGGGGAAATTATCTATGTACATCTAAGTAAAATGATTGTATTTATAGGTAACCTTGTAAATAACTAAAGTAGCCTTACCTGTGAAACAGTATTATGTTTAATTTGGTGTGTGTGTGTGTGTGTGTGTGTGTGTGTGTGTGTGTGTGTGTGTGGGTGGGTGGGTGTGGGTGCGTGTATGTGTGTGTGTGTGTGTGTGTGTGTGTGTGTGTGTGTGTGTGTGTGTGTGTGTGTGTGTGCACACATGTGGATTTTGGGGGCAGGGGTGGGAAATGGCAGGTTAGTACACAATATTTTAAATTATTTGTGTACATCCATACAATGTACATTGTTAGGGACTGAATAGATAAAAAAGTTAAAAATTACAAACTGCCATAATCACAAAAACTGCCAATTGGTTCTTGACCTCACTGTTAATTTTTACTATTTTTTTCCTCAGTTTTTTATTCTTTATTTTGATGTTATAAGAAATAATTGTCAGTGCTACTTTCAAATGGTCTATTCCACTCATTGCTGAAGTTTATGTGCAAACAGTATGATATGATCAGCAAACCAAAAGTGCTCCGGATTTGTAGTATAAGTTGCAACTTTTGACAGCTGAGGTTCATTAACTATAAACTACCCTCAAATGGACTAGAAATGAAAACTTGGAAGAGATATGTAGTGAAAGTATAGTGGGTGAAACTAAGGCCATGTATGATTAAATACCGGTTGTCATAGGTAGGAGAAGTAGGTTCCTTTTAGGATAAATCATGACAACAGTGTCTTAAGTGTAAAGAATTTCTACATCAGTTTCAAAAACTCTGCAATAAGCACTCATAAGATAGACTCTGACATACCAAAAGGCCACCTACTGGATGTCCTAAAGAAAAAGACACCACTGGAAGATGCAACATTGGGCATTTCACAGACATAACAATCCATTATCAGACAATGCAGTCAATAAAAATAAAATACACTAATTTGAAGTCCAGTCCCAATTTTTGAACTCTGTTGTAGTTTGTGCAGCTGAGCATTGGTGAAGGGACACAGAAACCCAATATGTACTTCATAATAATATGAAAGGATAGACTCTTCCTGTGGGACAGTTTCGAAGACTGGAGAATCAGGCACTAAAACCAGAAAAGGAACTTTGTTTAAACTGAGACATAACCTTCATACTATCAGTGAAACAAACACTTTGAAATATCAGCTACTGACTTAATGGAGCTTATTGTCAACAAGGAATTAATCATTTGCTTGTTTTTATCAGCTAGTGGTGGTGGTGGGGGGTGGGTGGTGGGAGATATTTTTTAAATAAATTAACAGAAGTTCTATATAAATAATCAATAACAAAAGATAAGACAATTTTGTGTAGGTACATACGTACAAAAACAAATGTCATAGATGAAACTAGCAGTAGGGTAACTACAGTGTCAGCATTAGTAATGGAACATGTGGTCATAAATATGGACTGCGAAGAGTGTGATGTACGGGTAAACAATCTTGGACTATCAGACAATTTCTGACAAATAATAACTATAAAATCAGGTATGGGTAAAAATCCCTAAGTGGGAGGCCTATAAAACACTTTGATCACAAGTGAAAATGTAATATTTCTTATGTGAAATTGCAAACTGAAGTTAGTTTGAAGTGCATAGAGAAATAAATGTAAATGCAAAATAATCTAAGTTTTTATTTTTTATTTTATTTTTCATGTCTAATTCTGTAGAATCAAACTGAGACACAAATTTCCATGGTCATGGAATGAGTCAGTGTATGAAATTAACAACAGAAAAATTAATAATAAATAAAATAAAATATTCAAAAATCCTATGCCAACATAAAGCTGTTGAGTATTTATTAGTACTATCAACAATTTTAACACAGGAATTTTCTTACATTTTTTCCAGAAACTTCCCAACAGAACAGATATGAGCTGAGGAGGTGTGGGACAAATGTAGGATGGATTTGTGTTTTGTACTAACTTTCTGAAAGCAGCTAATTATTGGGAATAAGTTCACATTGTTAGCAACATATGGTATTAAAGAAAATGTATATTGAGAGGCCAATGTCAGAACTCCCAGACTACTGAAAAGAGGTCAACATTTTTTGTGATGGACTATCATCTATTGCAATTAGTGTTCTAAGGGTAAATATAGAAGCATTCAATTGAAATGGGTGTTCCACAACAGCTACCCATCTACACTATGTGATCAAAAGTATCCAGACACCCTAAAAACTTACCTTTTTACTATTAGGTGCATTGTGCCGCCACGTACTGCTAGGTAATTCATATCAGTGACCTCACTAGTCATTAGACATCGTGAGAGAGCAGAATGGGGTGTTCTGCGGAACTCGGGGACTTCGAACGTGGTCAGGTAATTGGATGTTACTTGTGTCATACATCTGTATGTGAGTATTCCACACTCCTAAATATCTATAGGTCCACTGTTTCTGACATGATATTGATATAATAGAGGGAAACATTCCACGTGGGAAAAATATATGTAAAAACAAAGATGATGTGACTTACCGAACGAAAGCGCTGGCAGGTCGATAGACACACAAACAAACACAAACACACACACAAAATTCAAGCTTTCGCAACAAACTGTTGCCTCATCAGGAAAGAGGGGAAGGAGAGGGAAAGACGAAAGGATGTGGGTTTTAAGGGAGAGGGTAAGGAGTCATTCCAATCCCGGGAGCAGAAAGATTTACCTTAGGGGGAAAAAAGGACAGGTATACACTCGCACAAACGCACATATCCATCCACACATATACAGACACAAGCAGACATATTTAAAGACAAAGGGTTTGGGCAAAGATGTCAGTCGAGGCGGAAGTGAAGAGGCAAAGATGATGTTGAATGACAGGTGAGGTATGAGTGGCGGCAACTTGAAATTAGCGGAGATTGAGGCCTGGTGGGTAACGGGAAGAGAGGATATATTGAAGAGCAAGTTCCCATCTCCGGAGTTCGGATAGGTTGGTGTTGGTGGGAAGTATCCAGATAACCCGGACGGTGTAACACTGTGCCAAGATGTGCTGGCCGTGCACCAAGGCATGTTTAGCCACAGGGTGATCCTCATTACCAACAAACACTGTCTGCCTGTGTCCATTCATGCGAATGGACAGTTTGTTGCTGGTCATTCCCACATAGAATGCATCACAGTGTAGGCAGGTCAGTTGGTAAATCACGTGGGTGCTTTCACATGTGGCTCTGCCTTTGATCGTGTACACCTTCCGGGTTACAGGACTGGAGTAGGTGGTGGTGGGAGGGTGCATGGAACAGGTTTTACACCGGGGGCGATGATATTGAGGTGGAGATGTGAAGGGACATGGTCAGCACAAAAGCATACAGGCCGATCTCGTCTATTGATTGACAGAGACCACCAACAGTTGAAGAGGGTTGTGATGTGTGACAGACATCTATCCAGACTATCACACAGAAATTCTAAACTGCATCAGGATCCACTGCAAGTACTATGACAGTAAGCGAGAGGTGAGAAAACTTGGATTTCATGGTCAAGTGGCTGTTCATAAGCCACACATCACATGGTAAATACCAAACGATGCTTTGCTTGGTTTAAGGAGTGTAAACATTGAACAACTGAACAGTGGAAATATGTGTGAAGTGATGAATCATGGCACACAATGTGACATTCTGACGGCAGGGTATGGGTATGGTGAATGCCCAGTGAAAATCATCTGCCAACGTGTTTAGTGCCAACAATAAAATTCTGAGGCGGTGGTGTTATGGTGTGGTTATGTTTTTCATGGCGGGGGCTTGCACCACTTACTGTTTTGCATGGCACTATCGCAGCACATGGCTACATAGATGTTTGAATCACCTTCTTGCTTCCCACTGTTGAAGAGCAATTCGGGGATGGCGACTGCATCTTTCAATATGATCGATCACCTGTTCATGATGCACGGCTTGTGGTGGAGTGGTTATACAACAATAACATCCCTGTAATGGACTGGCCTGCACGACCTGAATCCTATAGAACACCTTTGGGATGTTTTGGAACGCTGCCTTCATGCCAGGCCGACACCAATACCTCTCCTCAGTGCAGCACTCCATGAAGAATGGGCTGCCATTCCCCAAGAAACCTTCCAGCACCTGATTGAATGTAAGTCTGCGAGAGTGGAAGCTGTCATCAATACTAAGTGTGGGACAACACCTTATTGAATTCCAACATTACCGATGGAGGGTGCAATGAATTTTTAAGTCATTTTCAGCCAGGTGTGTGGATACTTTTGATCACATAGTGTATTTAAACACCTAGGAATATGAATTGTTCAGACTCATGAATCATATGAACATTATAAGCAACCAAAATGTCAGTTTAGCTGTATAGTGTGTTAGAAATAGTAAAAATTGAGTCTTACTGTGATTTAGCATCAATTTATTTTCTAAAAGCAATGAACACATGTCTCAAACTGCACTACTTGATACACTGCCCACATTGATCTCAATATCCCTTACTACCAAGCTACTGTTATCAGCAAACAGAAATATTTTAGCAGAAAGCAGTATTAAGTGAGAAATCTAAGAATATATTACAGCCTCCAATGGATTACTTCTGCAAGGATCAGGCAGACGAGATTGGATTATTTACAGATGTACAGACACATTTAAGCAGTCATTCTTCACAGCTCCTTACTCAAATAGAACAGGAACAAAGTCTAATATGGGGTCAATGGGAATTTCCTGCACTATTTACAGACGCGCGAAATTTGGCACGGACTTCAATGCGAGATGCCTTTAATAGGTTCCACAACGAAACATTGTCTTGAAATTTGGTAGAAAATCCGAAGAAATTCTGGTCGTATGTAAAGTACACAAGCGGCAAGACGCAGTCAATACCTTCGCTGCACAGTGCCGATGGTACTGTTACCGATGACTGTGCCGCTAAAGCAGAGTTATTGAATGCAGTTTTCCGAAATTCCTTTACCACGGAAGATGAATGGAATATTCCAGAATTTGAAACATGAACAGCTGCTAGCCTGAGTTTCTTAGAAGTAGATACCTTAGGGGTTGCGAAGCAACTCAAATCGCTTGATGTGGGCAAGTCTTCAGGTACAGATTGTATACCGATTAGATTCCTGTCAGATTACGCTGATACAATAGCTCCCTGATACAATAGCTCATATACAACCGTTCGCTCACCGATAGATCTGTACCTACAGATTGGAAAATTGCGCAGGTTGCACCAGTGTTTAAGAAGGGTGGTAGGAGTAATCCATCGAACTACAGACCTATATCATTGACGTCGGTTTGCAGTAGGGTTTTGGAGCATATACTGTATTCAAACATTATGAATCACCTCGAAGGGAACGATCTATTGATACGTAATCAGCATGGTTTCAGAAAGCATCGTTCTTGTGCAACGCAGCTAGCTCTTTATTCACACGAAGTAATGGCCGCTATCGACAGGGGATCTCAAGATGATTCCATATTTCTGGATTTCCGGAAGGCTTTTGACACCGTTCCTCACAAGCGACTTCTAATCAAGCTGCGGGCCTATGGGGTATCATCTCAGTTGTGCGACTGGATTCTTGATTTCCTGTCAGGAAGGTAGTAGTAATAGACGGCAAATCATCAAGTAAAACTGAAGTGATATCAGGTGTTCCCCAGGGAAGTGTCCTGGGACCTCTGCTGTTCCTGATCTATATAAATGACCTGGGTGACAATCTGAGCAGTTCTCTTAGGTTGTTTGCAGATGATGCTGTAATTTACCATCTAGTAAGGTCATCCGAAGACCAGTATCAGTTGCAAAGCGATTTAGAAAAGTTTGCTGTATGGTGTGGCAGGTGGCAGTTGACGCTAAATAACAAAAAGTGTGAGGTGATCCACATGAGTTCCAAAAGAAATCCATTGGAGTTCGATTACTCGATAAGTAGTACAATTCTCAAGGCTGTCAATTCAACTAAGTATCTGGGTGTTAAAATTACGAACAACTTCAGTTGGAAAGACCACATAGATAATATTGTGGGGAAGGCAAGCCAATGGTTGCGTTTCATTGGCAGGACACTTAGAAGATGCAACAAGTCCACTAAAGAGACAGTTTACACTACACTCGTTCGTCCTCTGTTGGAATATTGCTGCGCGGTGTGGGATCCTTACCAGGTGGGATTGACGGAGGACATCGAAAGGGTGCAAAAAAGGGCAGCTCATTTTGTATTATCACGTAGTAGGGGAGAGAGTGTGGCAGATATGATACACGAATTGGGATGGAAGTCATTACAGCAAAGACGTTTTTCGTTGCGGCGAGATCTACTTACGAAATTTCAGTCACCAACTTTCTCTTCTGAATGTGAAAATATTTTGTTGAGCCCAGCCTACATAGGTAGGAATGATCATCAAAATAAAATAAGAGAAATCAGAGCTCGAACAGAAAGGTGTATGTGTTCGTTTTTCCCGCGCGCTGTTCAGGAGTGGAATGGTAGAGATATAGTATGATTGTGGTTCAACGAACCCTCTGCCAAGCACTTAAATGTGAATTGCAGAGTAGTCATGTAGATGTAGATGTAGATGTAGATAATGGTTTGTGGAGTATGGATGTTGATGAAAATGTAGAAATTTGAGTATATGAAGGTTATTCATAAATTAACCTCCAATTGGCTATTAAAAAAGAAAAATAGAAAATTTGTTTTGTATACAATCTGTTGTTACATGTTGACATTACTTTTCAACATAGTCACCATCCAAATTCAAACATTTGTCATACTTTGACTCCAGCTTCTTTATCACTTTGTTGCAATGCGCTTTTATGCTTTCATGTCCACCACACATATTCCTTATCAGACGATCTTGTGCTACAGCAGATGATGTGTCACCAGGCAGAAGAAAGATGCATTGCAAACTGTATGCATCCAAGGACAAGAGTTTTGTCTGCCACATGCCTCTTTCCTGCAGCTCTGGGGTTTTCTGCTAAAGCATGCTACAGAAAGTATTTCCTACTGGCACTTCCCACTCTGACACCAAATACTCCACATGATGGGTGCAGCCATTTAATGCTTCTTTGGTGTTAAGTTTATGTTCAAGTTATTTCATTATCTTAACTTAATGGCTTCTGTAGGGTTACGAGATAGACACACAACAGATAAAGACATCAATGACAAGCTCATTTTTTGTGTCTGTAAAGCAGACAGCACTGCTGGCTCCCACGACCAAGGAGAACTAGGGGGTGAGGTTGGTACAATACTTCATGTCCTGAGGTGGAGTATCCACCTCATCAAGCCCATTAAATTACAGTGAATCTACCAAGATACGACCTCTTTTTCTGAACTATACAACCACTACAGTGCCACACATGCATCCATTAAAGACCAAAATTCCCAAATGTGTTAGATTAGCCTCACCCACAGTACTTCAGGTTTGTTTATTTGTGATTATATTTTGCTTTGGCCACAGTGTTAGATTAGATACACTCATGGTACCTCTAAGTTCATTTATTTGTATTTGCATATCTCCTTTACCACTATGTTGGATTAGCCCCATTTAACATATCTCAAAAACATTTTAAGATGTTTCTCATGTTGCCTAAAAAAAACTGCGTAAACTGATTCCCCACCCAATGCATTGTCTATTAATTGTGCCTGTTACCATTCCAATAAAGGGGCTGTTTAGCATTTGGATGTCTTTTGTTACATTGTTCCCATGCTTTACCTATTTGTTTTACCCTCCACACCTAGCAAACCTGTGGTATCTGCCTATCATGTTCAGTGAGGGACGCGATTTCCTCAATTTCATTGAAGTATGGTCCCAGGTTGTGTTTCAGCCAGTTGTTGAGATCAGCTTTGAACCCACCCAAGCCTTCATGTTAAGGAAGAGATGGAAGTTGCTTAATGCCATGTCCAGACTATAGGGAGAATGTTGAGAAATCTCCCAGCCAAAAAGTCGGTTTTTCCTTTGTTCAGTTCACAGTATGGGGTCATGATAAGGAGAATGATTGTTTTGGTAATAATCAAAAATGGTTCAAATGGCTCTGAGCCCTATGGGACGTAACATCTGTGGTCATCAGTCCCCTAGAACTTAGAACTACTTAAACCTAACTAACCTAAGGACATCACACACATCCATGCCCGAGGCAGGATTCGAACCTGCGACCGTAGCGTTCGCGCGGTTCCGGACTGAGCGCCTAGAACCGCTAGACCACCGCGGCCAGCTGGTAATAATCCCAGGCAGTTTGTTCTGGATTAAACTTCAAAGTTTTGTAGGAGTATCACAATAAACTTGTGATGTTGCAGTATTCTCACATGTTACTCTCATGAAATCTGCTGTCAAATTTCCTTTGCAATTCAAATAAACTGTAACCTTCATTTTCCTGTTTGACAGCATCTGCTTGAATTTTTGTGGGTTATTGGGAGAATGAGTGTGGATCCTCTGTTTGGACTGTTCTTTAGTTTCAGACATCACTTATAGCACCCATGCCTCATTCTGTCACAATTCTGTTCAGAATTCCAGACTCTCTTCATGATAGTGCTGAAGGAATGCCAAAGCCAAACCCATTCTTTCAGTCTTATGAGCATCTGTAAGACATTTTGAGGTGCATCTAACACAAAGCTTGTGGTAATGTAACCTCTCTGTGACAATGTTAAAGAGGGTTGCACTTGACACCTGGAGCACATCCTCAGAAAATTCAGAAATTGTGAATCAACATCTCGCACGCACAAGTTCATTAACATGTTGCATAAGTTCATAAGTCACATATGAATATCTTCTCAACCACTTTCATCATGCATATCTGTGTGGCCAACCATGATTTTTCTGCACAGCTCCCTCACAGCACCCCATTCTCATACCCACATCACTATTGACAATGAATTTCAATGTTGTTGATTCCCTCCACTAGCTGGAAGCAAATGACAGAATGTACCTCACAACTGGTAAGTGGTGCAATAAGATTGTTCATTTCAGATACTTGCTGCTTACATACTGACTGATGCAACATTACTTTAAAAATCTTATTTTGCAACCACAGAAGCATAGTGAAGCTACAAGCATTTCTTTATTTTTAGTAGCCAGTCAACAACTGTAATATATTCCTCATTCAAATAATTATAGTATTTTGTGGGAAGTATTATATATTGAATATTATATTCTTTTTCTCTGCTATCAGATTTTTTGTTTAGTAATTAACTGTTGTAAATATATCCAAATTTAAAAAAAAAATGTTGCTTTATTTTGGGGTTAGAAATTGAATTGCTACACATAGCCATTTTTTGCGGTAGGCAAATTTGATACAATGTGTTCTACAGCTATGAATTAATAAACATAAAACCATCCAACAACAAGGACAAGAGAGAGAAAGAGAAAGAGAAAGAGAAAGAGAGAGAGAGAGAGAGAGAGAGAGAGAGAGAGAGAGAGAATAGTGGTTGAAACAAGTTGGAAATAATTAAAAAAGATTTTTACTATGCCTTGCCACATAAATGTGTAAAACATCACTGAAGTTCACGTGATGGGAAGCTCAATAAAGTATGTCAAACTGAGTAGTTGATATTTTAATAACTGTACCTCTCAATACACAATGATATTTTTGCAGCCCTGTGTATAAACAGTCCCATAACTGTATTGCTTTTGGAGAAAAAATGTTTTCAAACTTTTTCCAATATGCTGTTACATCATCTGTTGACAAGAGCCTTGACACAGTATCTCTTTTCCTTGATAAACGTGACTCAAGATTAACATATGTTCTGAAACAAAATATAAGATGAACATTGTTGTTTGCTAGTATCACCTGGTATCCATACTAATATTTTTTAATAAACTTACTGTTGTCTTTTGCTGCTAAAATCACTTATAAATTCTCTAAGGGCTTTCAGAACATACACAGGATTTATTTTCACGTGATGTGTTAATACGCAATCCATTGTTCTATCCTTTTGTAATGCCATCTCCTCAACAGTAGGAGGTGATGCTGTAAACAGATTTGTGTACAGAAATTAGAGAGTTCAAGAGTTGTAGCACAAAATGATACTAAGTCTAGTATTCTGCAATGAAACTCTAATGACTTAACAAATTTGTCCATCTTTAATTAGAAGATATGCAGTTATGTAACAATATTACACAGGTGACAGCTAATGCTTTGCTGTAATCACTCACATTTCGTGGGCTTTTGTTCAGGGGTGGGCTGTGTTTCAACATGCTTTGCACTACCAGGGTGAGATTCCTCTGATATCTGTTCATCCATACTTTGCACTGATGCCACAGACTCACTAGGTGGCACAGCTGTTTCTCCAGACTCTTGACTGAAAATATAGTTATTGTTTTACACTCATATTCATCAATAATAGATTTTCTGGGATAACTGTCCTATGAAATTATATTAGCACAAGTTCAAACCCTTTTTTAACAAACAGAATGCATAAGGTAAACATACGAAAGACAACATAGAAGCAGTCAAAAAGAAAGAGATTTTAATTGTAATGAGGTGGAATGAGGTAAATTATACGTAAAAATGAAAAAATACAGAAATTTAATTTTTGCACTGTATTAACAATAAATTATACTTATACTTTGTTACAACAACTAAATTTAACCAAGTAAATTAGAAAAAAAACAATTGTTCTGAAAAAAAACTGCTCCTTTCCAGGTATATTAAATAATTGCTATTTTAGCTTAGTAATTACTTCATTACACTGGTATTTTTCAAAAAAAGTTAACTACATCTATAACAACAGAGAACTGTTAATGATAGATACATTTCTACTCATCATGCAGCTTAATAATAATCTCTGCAACTTGCCACTTAACAGTCAAAACTTTTAAATCTTTGAATACGAATACTCAGATAATATGTAGAAGGAATGACTAATGAATTTTTTAATCTATTTTGAACTGAATGGGAAACCCATTCTCTTCATTTACACACAATGGTAGTTTGTTGAATACCATGGCACCAAGCATATAACTCCACACTGAATGCTACAAAAGGAGGGGGTTGGGGGGGTTCTTTGGGGAAGGAGACCAGACAGCAAGGTCATCGGTCTCATAGGATTAGGGAAGGACGGGGAAGGAAGTCGGCCGTGCCCTTTCAAAGGAACCATCCCGGCATTTGCCTGGAGCGATTTAGGGAAATCACGGAAAACCTAAATCAGGATGGCCGAACGCGGGATTGAACAATCGTCCTCCCGAATGCGAGTCCAGTGTCTAACCACTGTACAAAAGGAGGCAAATTCTACAAACAAATTCTTTTTATTGCTTGCATTGTGATTGTATGGATAATAGTGCAGCTGAAATTGGATATTTTGTGTGAAAAAACTGACAAGAAGTAAATGTATTGAGAAGTATGAAATGTAGCAAGATGGGCTTACTCCATTCATTACCATTCTACTTTTTTAAATAGCTAATTTCTTTCTCTTATCTTTTGACTGTTTCCAAGCACACAAGCAATGTTTATGTTAGTATATCTAAAACTGCCAAATTACTATTCATACAATATTTTGTATAACCTTATTATTCATACTACAATTTTAACCTGGTGAGTCTAATGGCATATTTCCTTTTGAGAGAAAACAGTAATTGAAATTGTTCCCATGCTAGGTGATTCAGCAAAAGTGGTGAACAATGAACTGTTTATTTACAAAAGCCCTAGCTCATTAGAAAGCCCTAATTTCACTCTACCCCATAACTAGTTTATTTTGTCTGAGAACACAATAATTAAAAAGATATCTATACTAGAAGTTCAGGCACACCCAGATTTGCTTTCATTATTTGAGCCATTAAGCTTGTTTGATTTACAGATTTGATATTATTCTCTCATTGCTCCAATTCTTTCAATTCAGATAATGCATTGCTAATCAAAACAAATCACTAAGAATTTGATTAAATTAGGGAAATTATGAACCTGAAAATTTTACTACAAAATAGGTTATCCACCAACTAGTGTGTACAGTGAATCAGTCAAATGGTACTTTGAACTTTATTACTTTTAATATTAGCCTATCTATCATACAGTTGGACTTAATACAATGATGCCATTCTTTACTGTACAATAAACTAAAATGTAATTACTAATGTTTAAGCACATTCACATGCCTGTCTTTATGTATTCATGATGTTGATATTGAGGATAAGGGTTAGGGAAATGATGAGTGTACTGCAAAAAGAGAGGTAATTTGGTCCACTGCATGTGAATGGGAAAAACGATAGAGCAACAGGGAGGGGTACTGTATACAGAAACATGCTGAAAGAATGTTCAGAAAATAACACAAAAGAGATAGCCACTAACTATACTATAAAGACTAAAGAAAATCAAAATAGACTGTTGAAACACCTGCTAAACCCGCTGGGCAGAACAGGTAATTAGGATTTTGGAAAGGGCCAAATAAGGTATGGGTCTAATTGTAATTTATTGTGATTTAATATCACATTTACAACCAAAGCAGCACATAGCCGAACCTTTACCAAATGCAACTCTTTCATGGATGAACACCTCAAAACAAAAAATCTTAAAAAAACAACAAGATAAAAAAATCCAATTAAAATAGCAATAAAATAATTAAAAAAACATCTATCACAGCTAGGTACAAAGCCTCAAAGCAAAGCAGATAGAACAAACATATGCAAGGTGCAATACTAATGGCTGAAGGCCACAATTAAGTTTCAAAATTTTTAAATACCATAGACTTTTACAGGCAGAAGGCCACAATGTTTAAAAACAAGAAATCTTAAAAATCAACAAGATAAAAATGCAATTAAAAAAAGGCAAATAAAATACACTACTAGCCATTAAAATTGCTATACCATGAAGATAACATGCTACAGATGCGAAATTTAACCAATAGGAAGAAGAAGCTGTGATATGCAAATGATTAGCTTTTCAGAGGATTCGCACAAAGTTGGCGCTGGTGGTGACACCTACAACGTGCTGATATGAGGAATGTTTCCAACCGATTTCTCATACACAATCAGCAGTTGACCAGCGTTGCCTGGTGAAATGTTGTTGTGATGCCTAATGTAAGGAGGAGAAATGCGTACCATCACATTTCCACTTTGATAAAGGTTGGATTGTAGCCTACCGTGATTGCGGTCTATTGTATCGCGACATTGCTGCTCGCGTTGGTTGAGATCCAATGACAGTTAGCACAATATGGAATATGTGGGTTCAGGAGGGTAATACGGAATGCCGTGCTGGATCCCAACAGCCTTGTATCACTAGCAGTCGAGATGACAGGCATCTTATCCGTGTGGCTGTAATGGATCGTGCAGCCATGTCTTGATCCCTGAGTCAACAGATGGGGACATTTGCAGGACAACAACCATCTACACGAACAGTTCGACGATGTTTGCAGCAGCATGGACTATCAGCCCGGAGACCATGGCTGCGGTTACCCTTGATGCTGCATCACAGATAGGAGCACCTGCGATGGTGTACTCAACGACGAACCTGGGTGTACGAATGGCAAAACGTCATTTTTTTGGATGAATCCTGGTTCTGTTTACAGCATCATGATGGTCGCATCTGTGTTTGGCAGCATCATGGTGAAAGCACACTGGAAGCATGTATTCATGATCGCCATACTGGCATACCACCTGGCATGATGGTTTGGGGTTACACGTCTCGGTCACCTCTTGTTCGCATTGATGGCACTTTGAACAATGGATGTTACCTTTGAGATGTCTTACAACCCATGGCTCTACCCTTCATTCGATCCCTGCGACACCCTATATTTCAGCAGGATAATGCACGACCGCATGTTGCAGGTCCTGTACGGGCCTTTCTGGATACAGAAAATGTTCAACTGCTGCCCTGGCCAGCACATTCTCCAGATCTCTCACCAATTAAAAACGTCTGGTCAATGGTGGCTGAGCAACTGGCTCATCACAATACGCCAGTCATTACTCTTGATGAACTGTGGTATCGTGTTGAAGCTGCATGGCAGCTGTGCGTGTGCACGCCATCCAAGCTCTGTTTGACTCAATGTCCCAGCGTATCAAGGCCATTTTTACGGCCAGAGGAGGTTGGTCTGGGTAATGATTTCTCAGGATCTATGCACCCAAATTGGTGAAAATGTAATCACATGTCAGTTCTATTATAATATATTTGTCCAATAAATGCCCGTTTTTCATCTGCATTTCTTCTTTGTGTAGCAGTTTTAATGACCAGTAGTGCAATAAGAAAAAAAAAACATACATCACAGCTACATAGAAAGCCTCAAGGCAAAGCAGCTGGAACAAACATTTGCAAGGTGCAATACTAATGGCTGAAGGCCACAATTAACTTTCAAAATTTTAAAATATATTACCAGAATCTTTTAAAGGCAGATGACCGCAATGTTTGAAAAAAAAATTTTAAGAATAAGGTTACAAGACTGAAAGACCACAATTAATTTGCAAAATTTTTAAGAAAAAAGAAAAATAGCCATGAGCCTTAAATTTTAGGTAGCTGATAACAGATAAATAAACACCGGTGGGAAAGTCAGTAAAGACAAAGGCACTCAGAAGCCTCCAGGGGGTCAACCTGCCCTTTTTCACTTAGGTGAAACAGGTGGTGAGCCCAACTACACTTGATCTGTCGGAACCCAACCAAGGGACAGGCACGGACTGACCAACCAAACGACTTGCCTGCCACCAATTGGTACATAAGAACTCAAATACAAAATGTTACCAATCTAATTACCCACAATCAAATATGTACAAACCTCCCCAACAGTGAACCACTGAAACAAACCGCAATATGAATGGACAAGGCTTGGGTACTTAAAACGGCACTCCGCTTTGATGTCCTGGGTCGGTGAACCACAAAGCTCATAGCGATCAGACAGCTCAACACATGCTCCGGCGATGTGCAGGGACCGCCAGTGGACCCAACTGACTGCACCACATGGAGATAACTTCCCTCGTCCGCAACAACCGATCAACTCACTCAGAATGCTGACAACATCTAAAATAGTCATCAGTGCAACTAACTCCAATCACACACACAACCTGACAAACATTTGTACGAAGACCTGAGTGACACCCAACAGTAACTAAGAACACATGAAGACACATCAGGAGTTGATGCACACACACACAGCTGACTCATGAATGATCAGCGAGCCAAAATGAGTCATCTGGTAGGATGACTGACCGATGATCTATGAAGACCATGGCCCAGCTCAAGTGATGCATAGTGGCAATGGTCGGGTGAGCCATGTCGGCACAGACCTGCTCCAACCCGACTGCAGTAGTGCTGCATTGCAACTCCCGACTGGCAGGTCTGTACTGTGCTCCAGACACGTCCCAAATGACTGGCAGCCCGAACTCATGACGCAAACTGCATAGTGGCAATGGTCAGGTGAGCCATGTCGGCGCAGAGCTCACTGTTCCAACCCGACTGCACTAGTGCCGCATTGCAACTCCTCGAATGGCAGGTCCAGACTGCACTCCAGACATGTCCCAACTGACTAGCAGCCCAAACTCATGAAGCGAACTCCCTTATGACAAACAATGACTGGGAAGACATAGCAGTCAAGCAAAGACACTACGAGAGGGGATATATCGATACGTGCTGCTAGTGCCGGTCACAGTCAGGCAAAGCAGCAAGTCATGACAGTAATAATTTAAGTTAATGTAGTGAGGTGGAAATACGTTAAAAACAGGGTGTAAAATAGATGATGGTGGGAACATGTGGCATGCATGGCTCAACTGTGACAAAATGGAATGAGATATATAAATACAGAGAAGTGGTATTCAATAACAAGTTCTTGATGAACAGTCAAAAACAAGTGCCAAACATAGAGGGAAGATAGTAACAAAGAAATGAATTGATGCTAAATAATGAAAGGAGATCATTATATACTTAAGAGAATACACCAAACAATGTAGACAGATTCTCAGTCAAAACATATTACCAAATAAAGAGAAGAAGTTGGCAAACTGATGACAAAATAAAGATAACAGATTATCCAATAAAGATAACAGATTATCCAATATGGGAAAAAAATCATTCTATAAAGAAAAAAGATAACCAAACAAAAAAAAAGTTGATGAACAGACAAACAGGCTTGTTAAGAGGTAAAAAAAAGATAGCCATGTACAGATAAAGGGCATTGAACATGAAAAAAATCACTGATAATGTAGAAATGATCACCAAATGATGAAAGAAAGTGAAGAATTCATATTACATATTGAGAAAAGAAAAAGTTGTTAAACATATTGTTAATATTGCAAATAAATGTTCCACTGTGTGGCTATACAGTAGCCATACAACAAAGACTGTTGTATGAGAAAGAAGAATGTTAAACAATGGAAATGAGAACTGGTAGTATATCTGTGAAGACTCTGGGACACATCACACTGCAATGCGGTACTGAAACTTGCAAAACCACTGAACTTAAGGTCAAGTTCTAGAGCAAGTTGTCTACATGCAGGCGTACTGGGGCCACAATCCAAGATGTCAGCAAGCCCCGCCCCTCCTTATCAATCAATGACATCACTGTCATGTGACAAACTATGTCCCCCTTTCCCTCTCACTCTTCTTCTATCCAGCCAGTCACAGTACAGTATTGAAAGGGGCAGCCAATCAGAACGTAACTGTTAAATTACGTAAGCTTTCTTTCAATTGTGTAAAAATGGTGACAATTTCAAAGACATGCAGTAAATCTGAAAAAAAAACTGCATTACTTTTACTTGAATAGGTGCCACAGTTGCAGATATTTCCAAAAAATAGTGTTATATTCAAAGATTTTTATATCTGAGTAGCACAAACATACATACGCATGCGCGCACGCATTCACACACACACACACACACACACACACACACACACACACATATATATATATATATATATATATATATATATATATATATATATATATATATATATATATATATATATATATATATATATTGCTTGAATTTTGTGTGTATGTTTGTGTTCGTTTGTGTGTCTGTCGACCTGCCAGCACTTTCATTTGGTAAGTCACATCATCTTTGTTTTTAGATATATTTTTCCTACGTGGAATGTTTCCCATATATATATATATGGGAAACATTCCACGTAGGAAAACACACAAAACTTTTGTGTGTATGTTTGTGTTCGTTTGTGTGTCGACAGACACACAAACATACACACAGGGTTCGGGCTTTCGCGACAAACTGTTGCCTCATCGGGGGGGAGGGGGGGAGAAGGAGGGATGGGGGGATGTGGGTTTTGGGGGAGAGGGTGGGGAGTCGTTCCGGTCCCGGGAGCGGAAGGACTTGCCTTGGGGGGAAAGAAGGACGAGTGTGCACTCGCACACACACACATGTGTGAGTGTATACTCGTCCTTTTTTCCCCCTAAGGTAAGTCATTCCGCTCCCGGGATTGGAATGACTTAAAACCCACATCCTTTTGTCTTTCCCTCTCCTTCCCTCTTTCCTGATGAGGCAACAGTTTGTTGCGAAAGCTTGAATTTTGTGTGTATGTTTGTGTGTCTGTCGACCTGCCAGCACTTTCCTTTGGTAAGTCACATCATCTTTGTGTGTGTCTATTAAAAAAAACAAAGATGATGTGACTTACCAAATGAAAGTGCTGGCAGGTCAACAGACACACAAACAAACACAAACATACACACAAAATTCAAGCTTTCGCAACAAACTGTTGCCTCATCAGGAAAGAGGGAAGGAGAGGGAAAGACGAAAGGATGTGGGTTTTAGGGAGAGGGTAAGGAGTCATTCCAATCCCGGGAGCGGAAAGACTTACCTTAGGGGGAAAAAAGGAAAAAGGACTGGTATACACTCGCACACACACACACACACACATATCCATCCACACATATACAGACACAAGCAGACATATTTAAAGACCAGAGAAAATCTCTGACCCAGCCATGAATCGAACCCGGGCCCTTAGGATTGATATTCTGTCGCACTGACCACTCAGATGAAAATGTCTGCTTGTGTCTGTGTATGTGTGGATGGATATGTGTGTGTGTGCGAGTGTATACCCGTCCTTTTTTCCCCCTAAGGTAAGTCTTTCCGCTCCCGGGATTGGAATGACTCCTTACCCTCTCCCTTAAAACCCACATCCTTTTGTCTTTCCCTCTCCTTCCCTATTTCCTGATGAGGCAACAGTTTGCTGCGAAAGCTTGAATTTTGTGTGTGTGTTTGTGTTTGTTTGTGTGTCTCTCGACCTGCCAGCGCTTTCGTTCGGTAAGTCATATCATCTTTGTTTTTAGATATATTTTTCCCACATGGAATGTTTCCCTCTATTAAAACAAAGATTCTGTAACTTATCAAACAAATAATACAAAGATTCTGTAACTTACCAAACGAATAAATATATGATAGAGGGAAACATTCCATGTGAGATTAATAGAGGGAAACATTCCACGTGGGAAAAATATATCTAAAAACAAAGATAATGTGACTTACCATGCGAAAGTGCTGGCAGGTTAATAGATACACAAACAAACACATACATACACACAAAATTCAAGCTTTCGCAGCCAATGGTTGCTTCGTCAGGAAAGAGTGAAGCAGAGGGAAAGATGAAAGGATGTGGGTTTTAAGGGAGATGTTAAGGAGTCATTCCAGTCCCGGGAGTGGAAAGACTCACCTTAGGGGGAAAAAAGGATGGGTATACACTCGCACACACATGCATATCCATCCACACATACACAGACACAAGCAGACATTTTCATCTGAGTGGTCAGTGCGACAGAATATCAATCCTAAGGGCCCGGGTTCGATTCATGGCTGGGTCAGAGATTTTCTCTGATCAGGGACTGGGTGTTGTGTTGTCCTAATCATCATCATTTCATCCTCATCAACATGCGAGTCACCAAAGTGGCGTCAAATTGAAAGACTTGCACCTAGCAAATGGTCTACCTGACGGAAGGTCCTAGTCACACGACATTTATTTTAATCACGGGGAAAAGTGCTGGCCATGCAAAAAATCAATACATTTAGAATGTTGATATGATTTTCTGAATACTTTCTGTTAGAGGTTAGGAAGGGGGCTTTTCTGGGATTATTTTCTAAAAATTTGCCAAATGGGGCACATACCATGTTTCAAGAATTGTTCCTTCTTTGATATTATGGTCAGTAACAAGCAGATGCAACACGAGTGAATCACAGAGAAACAATCAATATGTACAGGACAACTTTGGTATAAATCACATGCAGAGGAGCACCCTCAGAAGTTCTGAAATATTTTATTTAAAAAACAACATTCAATCATTAATTTTTTGAACAGCATTAGCTTTTAATTAATGCTATTGGCAAAAGCAACATTTACAATTTATTTTACATTTTTCTTCTGTTGTAAACACAGTTGACCAAGTACTGTTCCAAATGTTTAGTAGTAAGATTGTGTCTACCATCACTCAAAACATTTTTATAAGCATAAAAGGATCATTCTACATCAACTGAAGTAAATGGGCAGTATTTGAAATTGGGTGCTATGTTGGCACTTATTGTTTCTGGTAAAAGTTCACCCATCCCATTAATAAAACTATTAATTTGGCATAAGGATTCAAAGCCTGGGTTATTGTTTAAAATGTTTTCAAATTCTTCTTTAAGTTTCCTTGGGAACACCTCTGGCAATGAGGAGTTCAATAGAATAATTTTATTCGTTAATAGAATACATTCATTCAATGCCAAACCTTCAGTTTCAACATTTTCAATACTTCTAGGTATATGGGAAAAATTAGTACTAATCACAGCAATGTTTGTTTTAATACTGGAATCATTAAAAGCTTCCTTTCACTGGCAAACTGCCAAAGCCTCTGCACTATCAAAATGGCCTTGAAATGTTCATTGTAAAGCAACACAGCTTTGACCCACATTCCCCAATGAGTTACCACTGGTTCAGGAGGTAAAGGTACATTTGGTAGTTTTCATTTGCAGTTCTTGATGCAAGCAGGAGCCTCCAGAAACACTTTCTTTGTGGATGAAATCAGTTTATTTACATTCAAAAACGTCGAACGTACTTCTTCAGCAAGGCGATGTACTCAATGAGCAAAGCACATCACATGAATCAAATTGGGATAAAATACTTGGAGGGTTTTCCTGGTTTGATCATATAGGGAGCAGCATCTGAAAGAAACATGAACACCCTTCCATCTGCAGAAGATTCTGGAAATATTTTTCTAATGCCCTCATTCACAAATCTGGCGATTGTAGAATGATTTACTTTTTAAAGTTTTTTGCAGGCCACTAAATAGGCAGAAGAAGGCTCTTCTTTTATATCACCAACAGTTAAATTTGTAATGCAACGGCCACAAGTGTCTGTGGTTTCGTCAACTGAAATCCAGATAATGCTGTCCTTGAGTTCATTGCATATTTCTTCCAGAACATTTATGTAAATTGTCGGTATGTAATTTCTATGCAATGTTGATTCATCTGGTATATCTTGATTTAAGCAGTATTTGCAGAGGAAGCCTTTAAAGATAGGGTTTGTAAGTTTGTGAAGAGAAATATTGCTTGCAATAAAGGCTTCACATAGATCCATGTTGAACCGACTTTTTTGGTTACCTTTGGACAAATCCCTGCTACTGCAGCTTACTGTTGTCATGGTCCTTTCTTCCGAATTCCTGTGATATGACATGCTGTTCTATTTGAACCTTTTTTTTTCTTTTTTTGCACAAAATGTTTTTCTCGCAAACTCGATAGTATAATAGTATAAAACAATTACATCACATGTAAATGTTCCAGGATGGTCAGCTATTCACAAAATAACATTCCTTTGTTCAGGTGGCATGGTGCATAACACGTTACACATTATACATCGTAAACACGTTCAACTGTGTACAAGTAAATAAAAAGCTAAACTGATGCAATGGATGTGTGACTAAAAGCTTGCATAGTTTAATTTAATTGTTGCCAATGCATACGGTATGGCAGCAGAGGGAATTAACTGGGCATGCAAGCATAGGCTCTGAGCACTATGGGACTTAACATCTATCGTCATCAGTCCCCTAGAACTTAGAACTACTTAAACCTAACTAACCTAAGGACAGCACACAACACCCAGCCATCACGAGGCAGAGAAAATCCCTGACCCTGCCGGGAATCGAACCCGGGAACCCGGGCGTGGGAAGCGAGAACGCTACCACACGACCACGAGATGTGGGCAAGCATAGGAGCATTGACTCTGTCTGCCTGTTTCTGTTCCTCTTCTGTAATGATTTTGCTAGGCAGTAGCCTCTCAGTTAGCAACTGCACGCAGTTCTAGATCACCGTCAATCTGTGAGACATCAAAACTAGATGAAGCTAGAGACCGTCCATCTAAATTTTTTAAGTATTGTAAACACAGAGTGGAAATATGCATCATCACTAGTTTTTAGTTTAAATATGCAGTAACTGGTGAAAAGGAGCCAAATATGCAAATGCATATGCAACATGCAAGTGCATTTAATCCAGTCACTAGTTATTGGGGTTACAGTCACACTTCCATATTTTACTCATAAAGGAGTTTTGGGGTCATTAAGGATGGTGAGACCACTTGTGTCTGCTCACACCTCCTGTAGGTCTCCATTCTCATCTATTTCACTGAAGCTCCAGTTGATGCTGTGGCAATTGAAATCTCCTATGAATATGGTATTTTGGTTGTTAAAAGTTCTTAGTGGTGAGAAAGCAAATTTTTCTCCTGGAGGTTTGTACACAGATGTGACTGTGAAGTTCCCACTTTTGATCATTTTTATTTCAATGCCACTATATGTGGTTTCAGCAACAGTTATCATGATCACGTCTGGTCTAGTTAATATGGCTCTGCATGTTTGGGTTATGGTGCTTCCATAGCTAGACACATTCTTTGCACTTTCGGTGCTTTTCCTTCTCTGCTTCTGTGAGTTTCTTGAATGCATAATACATCCCACTTATGTGTTTGGCAGTGTGTCAATAAGATGGTTTGCTGGTTCCCTGTAATTCCCTTGATGTTTAGGCTCACAATCGTCAAGAGTTGGCTCTGAGAATTGCCTATTTTGCTTCTGATTTGTCTTGAAGATAGGTTACTTGGTGTTGGAAAGGCTGGCATTCCCTGATCTATTTTCTGCTTTCTCACTTCAAGAATGCTCCATTGGCCTCCTACCTTGTCCCCCACAACAACAAAAATTAAGTAATTCATTCATACAGACATTTACATACCTACAGGTGTACTATGACAAAGATGGAACAGGTGGTCATCATCTTATAGTAGGAATATTCCCAGAATTTGGGTGAAATAATTTAGGGAAACCATGTAAAATGTAGATCAGAATGGCTGGAAGAAGATATGAGCCTCCACTCTCCCGAAGGCAAGACCACTCTGTTTAAAACTGTGCTGCCTCATTTGTTTTATCTTCTTCTTGTTGTTGTTGCGGGGTTTCTACAGCTGTTGCCGCATCCCACATCTGTCAACAAATACTTTGATATTGTCATTCTTCCTCATCCTCTCCCACTCCTCTTCTCTCCACTGTTTCTGGGTTACCTCTCAGCCACACTTTCTGTGGTATTCCTCTTCTTCTCCTTCCAGGAGGTTGCCATTAAAGTGCTCTCTTGGGTCATCTGTCTTGATATATTCTTTTGACATGCTAGCTGTCTTTCTTCTATTTTATCCATAACACTATACTGAGTCTGTGTTCTTTTCTCATTTCTTACAAGCTCAAGTTGGAAAATTCCACAGGTTCTTCCAAGTGGTCCAGTTCTAATTCTCTAAGAGTCTTTACATGTCTTTCTGTGAATTCCCAGCACTCATTCCCATAGCTTATTATTCATTCCATGATGGATTTGTATAAATAAATTTTTACCTTTAAACTCATTTTCGAGAACCAAAGTATACGATTTAATTTTTGGATTCTGCCCTTCCCTGCCTGATCTGATGCTGGATAGCTCTATCACATCTTCCATCACACATTAGTATACTATCCAGACATTTAAACTCTACACAATTTAATAAGATGTCCATCAATGTCCAGGTTATTTCTCTGTTGCCCACAACATAGATATTCCATATTCTCAAAATTAATTTTCAAACCCCACTTTTTATACTCTTCTACCAACTTCCTAAGCATGAAAGGTATATCCTCTTCATCATTTGCTCCAATGACCTGATCATCGGCACAGAAAAGTGTGTACATACATTGGTTCTCTACTTCAATATCCATGCCCATGCACTTTCTACACCACTGGTTCAGTGCCTTCTGCACATACATCTTAAAGAATGTGGGAAACAGCATCCTTGATTCAGTCCTTTAGTTATTCTGAAGGTCTCTCTCACAATTTCTTTCCCTACTTTAATGATACATTCTGCTGACTTGCAGCGGTTAATGAAACTGCTTACATAAAGTTTTGGCAGTTCACTAACCACAGCACCTTGAACAATAGCTTTAGTGGCACTGTGTTATATGCTTTCTCAAGATCTATGAAGACTTAATGACTGCTTAGATTCCTTTCCAATATCTTCTCCATGTTATGTCTTAGGGTAAAAATGTTATCTACACATGACCTGCCTCTTCTAAAGCCACTTTGTTCTTTCACTTCATTTATAAACTTCTTAATTCTTGATTTTAAAATCCTCCCATACAGCCAGCTAATTGTGTTATAACCTTTAATCACCAATAATTGCATGGATATTCAAACACACTCACTTGGAAACAATAGCTGGTTACATGATAACAACTCAGTATCTCTTATTCGACTGCTGTGCCGTGACGTGCAGCCGGCACCGTTCGTAGCTAGGTGGCGCTCCTGCGCTCAGCCGAGTTGCGGAGCTCCTCTATCGCCGTTTGCGCGTACTGTCGTGACGGCACTGTAAATGTCGTGGCACTGTCACAACACTTTTCCCCAATTGAAAAAAAACACTCACTTCCTTGGAGACATGGACAGTGCGGAGACATCCATGGCCTCTTGTGAGGCCCGAGAAGATCCCGCGGAGAGACACGAGAGTATGGTCGAAAATGTCCAGGACTGAAGCTCGTGCGTCCTGGATGAGATGATGGGTGAAAACTCTGGAGCAGCATCCATAGGTGTCGTGGACCTGGAGGTGTGCTCCAGCGAGATGGGTCCCGGAGAATGCGGCGTCGCGACTGGGGCCGGTTCCGGCATACTCGGAAGCGGTAGCGACGTCGGCTGAAGCAACACGTACGGTAGATCGGCAGCAGCAACAGGACTGGCATCTCGGGCTGGTGGAGGCGAAGGAAGGGGCGGTGGCACTGGCGTGGCCACCACTCGTTGGCACATCTGGTCGTAATGGCGAAAAACCATGCCGTCGTCCGTATGTATTTCACAAAGCCGGCGGCCGCGAAGAGCCTTGACCACCCCTGGAATTCATTTAGGGCGAGATCCTTACCCTCATTCCCACACGTCGGCGCCCACTGAGTATTTTCCCGCACTAGGGGACACAGCACAAGGCCTGACAGGGTGAAGCAGGTGCAGTAGAGTGCGCGGTTGGTGGCCAAGCAAGAGTTCAGCAGGGCTGCGATCACCCAGAGGCGTGAAGCAATAAGAACTCAGAAATTGCAGCAGAGCGTCATCTGTGGAAAAATCAATAAGGAATTTTTTCATCTGGCTTTTGAAAGTGTGGACAAGGCGCTCGACCTCCCCATTCGATTGCGGATGGAAGGGCGGTGCTGTAACATGATGAATCCCTTGTCCAGTACAAAAATCACAGAAGGCCTGCGAAGAGAACTGAGGGCCATTGTCTGTGACGATTGTGGATGGAAGACCTTCTAGCGCAAAGAATTTGTAGAAAGCCAGCGTTGTCACCGCAGTGGTTGGCGAAGGACATTGAACAACAAACGGAAACTTCGAGAAGGGTCAATCAACAGTAGCCAATAAGTACCAAGGAAGGGGCCAGCAAAGTCAGCGTGCACCCGTTCCCATGGCTGCGCCGGATCAGGCCATGGAGAGGGCATTGTACAAGGTGCAGCCAGTTGTGGAGCACACTGACCACACGCAGCAACCATGTGGGTGATGTCCGAATCAATACCGGGCCAATAAATGTGCCTGCGAGCCAGGGACTTAGTCCGAGAAATACCCCAATGGCCTTTATGCAACAGTTTGAGAACATCTTTGCGAAGAGAGGCTGGCACCATGACCTGTGGAGATGCACCATCCGTGGCCAGAAGAACAACACCATCACGAACAGACAGACGAAGGCGCAAGGCATGGTAGTTGCGAAGGGGATCCGATGCCCAGCCCTTGGTCCTGTCCGACCAACCCCGGTGAACAAAACCGATCACCTGACGCAGGACTGGGTCCCACGCAGTAGCCGACGCGACCTGCGAACCTGTAAGTGGAAAACCCTCGACCGCACGACGTTCTTCCTCATCAATGTGGACACACAGTAGTTCATCACGATCGAAAACCAGGTCGGGGCCCATCGGCAATCACAACAATGCGTCAGCGTTGGCGTGCTGGGCCGTGGGGCGATAGTGAATCTCATAGTGAAAACGAGACAAGTATAAGGCCCAACGTTGCAGGCGGTGAGCTGCCTTATCCAGAAGCGACGCCGATGGGCTGAACAGAGAGGCCAGCGGCTTATGGTCAGTGATGAGGTGAAACTTAGAACCATACAAAAAAATGCTTAACTTTTTTAGAGCATAATTGATAGCGAGCGCCTCCTTTTCGATTTGAGAGTAATGCCGTTGTGCATCGTTGAGGGTCTTGGAAGCATAGGCGATGGGTCGTTCCGACCCATCCTCATACTGATAGGCCATACTGTGATGCGTCAGTTTCCAGAACCAAGTGCTGACCCGGACGGAAGGTGGCAAGACAAGGTGCCGACTGCAAATGAGCCTTCAGGCGGACAAAAGCCTGCTCACACTCGTCGGACCAACAGAACAGGACGTTTTTACGTAACAGCTGATGCAGAGGATGAGGTACCGCCGCTGCAGATGGAATGAATTTGTGATAATAAGCAATCTTGCCTAGAAACGCCTGAAGTTCTTTGACCGTAGACAGCCGGGGTAGAGTGTTAATGGCTGCAACATGCTGACGTAGAGGACATATACCCTCACGGGACAAGTGGAAACCAAGATACACAATGGAGGGTTCCAGATTGCACCTCAACCCAGCCGAATGCAAAACCCGAAACAGGGAACGCAAATTGCGAAGGTGCTCCTCAGTGGAGGCCCCCGTGACAACAATGTCATCCAGATAGTTTATGCAACTGGGAACGGAAGCCGTGAGCTGTTCCAAAAACCACTGAAAAATGGCCGGCGTGCTAGCGACGCCAAATGGTAACCGCTGGTACTGATACAACCCACAAGGAGTGTTGATGACGAGAAATTCCTAGGAAGAAGCATCCAATGGCAACAGATGGTATGCCTCCGATAAGTCAAGTTTGGAAAAGAACTGGCCCCCAGTGAGCTTGGTAAATAACTCCTCAGGACGGGGAAGAGGATAAGTGTCAATGACGCTCTGAGCATTGACAGCGGCTTTAAAATCACCACACAATCACAGACTCCCATTTGGTTTAGAAACCACCACGATGGGCGATGCCCATTCGCTGGAGGTAACAGGAAGGAGAAACCCTGAAGCTGTTAACCTGTCTATCTCAGCCTTGACAGGTGCACGCAACGCCACCGGAACAGGGCATGCCTGGAAAAACTTAGGGCGAGCTGTAGGTTTAAGAGTAATGTGGGCTTCAACATCCTTGGCATGACCCAGACCAGCAGAGAACACAGACGAAAATTCAGAACACAATCCATCCAGCTGTTGATACGGAATATCCTCAGATATGAGGTGCACATCATCATCAATGGAGAACCCAAACAACTGGAAAGCATCATAACTGAACAGGTTTTCAGTACCCGCATGATCCACCACATAAAACGTGAGGGGCCTAACAACAGACCTGTAGGCAGTGGAAGCATCAAACTGGCCAATGATAGGAATTTTTTGTTTATTGTAAGTTCTCAGATCGCGTAACTGGAGACAAGGGAGGGGAGCCCAACTCCAAATACGTGCAAGAATTAATGAGAGTTACTGCAGAGCCAGTGTCCACTTGCATGCAAATGTCTTCATCCAGAACAGTAACAAACAACTTATTTGTTTGAGAAAGCACACAGTTAACATCCATGTCCGATGCCTCATCCTCGTTGACAGGAACTTTAGGGGACTGACACACAGAAGCAATGTGGACTTTTTTCCTACAGAAATTACACGTGGCCCAACGTTTTGGACACGTGGCCCTGTCATGCTGTATGAAACAACGTGGACAAGAAGGAAGTGCGGAACGAACCTGCTTCTGTGGTTGCTGTTTTCGCTGCGAGCGTTGTGACCCAACGCGACGTTGTTTACGCGAGTGAACCGCTGCCACATCTTCATTCTCCTGTGAAACAGGCAAATTGTACATGTCGAAAGTTGACTGTACAGTGCCTACATCACACCACGTGTCTATTTGCGTGCCAGCAGCGTGAGACACTTCAAAGGATTGAGCGATGCTTAGAACTTCCGACGACGACGGGTTTGGCAGTTGTAGGGCACGTTGCTGAACTTCTTTATCAGGAGCAAGCCGTAGAATAGCATCCCTAACCATTGAATCAGCATAAGACTCATGATGAGTGTCCGTGACAAACTGGCATTTCCTACTCAGACCGTGTAGTTCCGCCGCCCAAGCCCGGGAAGATTGATGGGGCTGTTTACGACACCGGTAGAATGCCACACGGGCAGCAATGACGTGGGTGTTTTTTTGGTAATAGTTAGACAGTAAGTCACACATTTCTTGGAAGGACAGGGAGGCAGGTTCCCACAGAGGGGCTAACTGAGATAGCAGCTGATAGATCCGTGGGGAAATACAAGATAGAAATAACGACTTACACATAGGAGCGTCGACAATGGCGAAAGCCAAGAAGTGTTGCCGCAAACGCTTCTCATAATCCTCCCAGTCTTCAGCGGCCTTGTCATAAGGAGGGAATGGAGGCAGAGAAGAGGAAGACATACGATGAGTAAGCGACGTCGACAATGCCTGAATAGCAGCCGTCAGCTGTGTTTGTTGTGCCTGAATAGCAGCTGTCAACTGTGTTTGTTGTTCAATGAGCGCTTGCATAAACTGTTCCATGTCTGCCCCGTCACAAACACACAAATCCACAATGCAGTGAAAATATCCGACCCCGTCGCCAAAAAGTGTTATAACCTTTAATCACCAATAATTGCGTGAATATTCAAACACACTCACTTAGAAACAATAGCTGGTTACATGATAACAACTCAGTATCTCTTATTCGACTGCCGTGCCGTGACGTGCGGCCGACGCCGTTCATAGCTAGGTGGCGCTCCCGCGCTCAGCCGAGTTGCGGAGCACCTCTATCGCCATTTGCGTGTACTGTCGTGGCGGCACTGTAAATGTCGTGGCACTGTCACAACAAATTGCACTTGTGACACTTATGCCATGATAATTGCTACACTCCCTTGCTTCCTTTTTTTATGTATGGGTCTTTGGTATGTTAAGTTCTACTCTCAAAGAATTTCCTCCCCATCCCACATACATTTATTAAATAATTTGCTTAACATTGAAAATTCCAGGATGAAATGTAACAGTATAATGAAAAAGATAGTTGACATTCCCCGTATAGAGGAGATGCTGTCACAGAAATCCACAACAAAAAGACAGTCTTTTTGCTGTGCTTATCTGTGACTTAGCATGTTCCCTATATGGAGAGTAGCAACTAACCTTTTCGTAATATTGCTAAATAACTTGCTTAGATATTCATATAGAATGTTTGGGCCATGCCTCAGTAATTCTGGTGATTTCCCAGTTTCCATTTGTGTAGGCACCTTCTGCACCTCTTCCGTAGTTATTTCCTCTACCTTTTCACCCTCCTGGTTCAAATACATATTTCCCTGTACTCTGTCCTTTCTTCTATTAACAGTCCTTTGAAATGATTCCCCCACTCTATCAGACTAATAATCAGCAGGTGTGCTCTTTCTTTTGCTTCTTTCCTCAGCCCTCTAATCATTTCCACGCTGCCGCCACTTTTGTGCCCCACTTGCATTGGTCAACTTCCTAATACCTATCCTCCCACATATAATTTTCCCTTTTCAAGATTTCCTTTTTTACTCCTCTATTCATTCTCACATACAAGACTCTATCATGTTTGTCCTGTCTTCTCATCCAAATATCATACATCAACTTTTTTAGGTTCAGTTGTTCTCCAATGCTTTGAGTCCACCATTGTGGGCACCACTTTCTTTCTGCCCCAGTGTTTCAAATGTTGCCTTATATATGCAGTTTTTAATTCATTGGTACTTATGTTCTGCCATTCCTTTTTCTAAGTGCCTCTGTTTGTTTGATACCTGTAATTTATAAAGAAATTGTACAGATTCTTGTTTTAAGCTATCTAAGTTGTATCTCATAGTATCCACTGTTTTATTTTATCTCTAGTGTACAATATTGTTTAACAAATAATTTATTAAATAATGTGAAAGGCTAATGCTATAATGCTCATTCATTTCTCAATCCCAGCCACTGCACACACTATGTGCACTATTAAGTGACATCAGGACCACTCTCTGTATTGCAACTTCCCATATGCTAGCTTGAAAAAGTGAGTCAGCATGCCTCTATAACAAGTGGGACAAGCTCAGAAAGATGGTAAGATATTAATATTACACAATGTATAGCTTCTGGGAGTTTTTGCAGAAAAGATAAAAAGCAGGAAAAATATAGTGTGAAAGTGTTCCATGGAATGATAAATTTTTACTATCATTATTATTATTTATCTGTCTCACATGTTTTACCAAATTCCTACTCTGTGTTATCTAAGTAATTCTTCAATGTATGGAATGTATTGCTTAACATATACTTTTAACTGCCTTTTTAAATAAGTTTGTTGTAGCAATTTACTTAATCTCATAGGGCAATTTATTGCATAGTTTCATTCCTTGGTAGAAAATGCTGTTTAGAGTTTTAACAATATTATGAAAAGAATTAGATTGCTATTCACCATAAAGATGACACACTGAGTTGCAGACAGGCATAATTAAAACATTGTTATACATTGAGCTTTCAGCCACAACTTTCTTCAGAAATGAAAACACACACACGTTCCCAGAAGCAGGCACCCCTCATGAACACATGACTGCTATCACGGGCCACTGAGGCCAGAAAGCAACTCTCTCATTAAACAAAAGCAGCAATCTGCAGAGGGATGGAGCAGGGGCAGGGATAACAGGGTCAAAGTGAGTGGGGTATGTGCTGTCTGGCAGACCTACAGGGACTAAATGGCAGCACAAGAAGGCTGCCAGGCACAGTGTCAGCAGACTGTGGCTATGGGGGATGGAGCAAGGAGGGGAATCAGAAGTGGAAAAGTAGAGGAGTGCAGATGGGGAAAAAATCAGCAGGTGCATTGGCACAGAGCAGTGCACAATGGGGATGAGAGGATGTGAAATGGGAGGAAGTGATAGGACACAGGAGGTGCAAACTGATTGGTGGAGGGTGTGGGGCAACAGGTTACCATAGGTTGAGTCCAGGATAAATTTGGGAGCAGAGAAGGTGCTGTATGGATAGCTCCCAACTGCAAGCTCAGAAAAACTTTTGGTAGAGGGAAGGATCCAGATGGCCTGGGTTGTGAAGCAGCCATTAAAATTAAGATGTGATGTTCAGCTGCATGCTGTGCCACAGGGTGGTCCTTATTGCTCTTGGCCCAACTTGGTAGTGGCCATCCATCCTAGTGGACAGTTGGCTGGTAGTCGTACCAACATAAGAAGCTGTTAAATGGTTATAGCAGACCTTGTCTATGACATCACTGGTTTCACAGGTGGCCCAGCCTCTGATGGGGTAGCATAAGCCTGTGACTGGAGTGGAATAGAAAGTGCTGGGTGGGTGGACTGGGCAGGTCTTCCACAGGTACATGATTCCTGTGGCAAGAGGTTGCAACGCACCCACTGATCTTTCATTTCCTCCCAAAGAGCCTCCCTGTGCTGCATTTGGCAGCCTTGTCCTGCTGCCATACAGTCTTTGCAGTTTCCATAAGGCAGCACTCATCTCTTCTCTCCCTTTACACGTACCCTGCTATTCCCTCCACTTCCACATCCCACTCCAGATTGCTGCTTTCATTCAATGTGACAGCTGCATACTGGCTTCAGCAGCCAGAGGTAGTGGTCATGTAAGCATGAGGTATGTCTGCTTGTGTGAATGTATGTGTGTTTTCATTTTCAAAGGAGGCTTTGGCCAAATGTTCAATTTGTAACAGTCTTTTAGTTGTGCCAGTCTGGAGCTATATGTGTCATCTTTATAGTGAGTTCCAATCTATCCTTTTTCATAATGCTGTTGATTTTCCATTCTTTGTTTTTAGTTTTGTGTTTATTTTCCATTAGTAAACATAAGTTAGATCTAGATCCTGTTTCATGGTCATGGGCAGAGCTGTTTGTGCAGTAATTATCAATGTTAGTTTTTATGTTTTCAGCTAACTGGTAAAGATACTCACTTGGTGCAGTTAAAATCCATTGTTTTGAACAGATCTTAACAATGAGCTTGACTATAATTTTTGGTTATTATTCTTATTGCACTTTTCCACAGTGTGAAAATTCTGTTCGTATTTTGTGTATTTGTTCCCCAGAAAATAAGTCTGTAGCTAAGAACTGTGCGTACATATCAATAGTATATGAATAAAAGATGCTAACTATTACATACAGGCTATAAGCATATAAAATGCTGATGACATCTTGTTTACAAGTAACTTTGTGTCCACACCACTTCAATTGAGAGTCCATATTCATATCTAAAAATTTTGCAATAGTTACACAGTCTATAGAGATACCATCTACATTCAATTTAACAGCATCATTTTCTCTCTTCAAACAGAAATTCAGGGCATTAGTTCTTTTGTGTTCAATATCACTTTATTGCTTAACAACAATTTGTAAAACTCTTTGAGACTGTCACTTGTTTTCTCTTCAGGGAGTTCTCATGTTTCCTCAGTGACCTTAATATTGCTATCATCAGCAAAGAAAATTTTTCTCCCATTGCTAATACCACTGGGAAATTCAGTGATGTATATCAGAAACAATATTGTTCTTGATATGTTGTCCTAAGGAATGTGTTTTGGTTCTGATAAATAAAGTTTACACATATGTGTTATCTGTACTCTTTGTAACCTGTCTGCTAGTTGTGATCAGAACCAGTCTTGGGCTATCTCTCTTGTTCTTAATGCTTCTGGCTTATTTAATAGAATCTTCTGGTCAACAGTATGAAAAGCCATAAACATAACTAATTATATGTCTGTGGCACACTCATCTTGTCAAGAGCATCAAGTACCACTGTTGTGAATTATACTATGGCTGATTCCCAGTTCAGAAACCAAACTGTGATTCACTTAAAAGGTTATATTTATTCAAGCAATCCATTAACCTGTCTTTCAAAATGGATTCTACTATTTTTGAGAATACTGACAGCAGGGAAATGGGCTGGTAATTTTCTGTCTTCTGTATTATCTTCCTTTAGCAGAGGTACAGCTCTTGACTGTTTTAAATATTGTGGGAATTTCCCTAATGCAAAGGATTCATTTATTGTATTTGTTATGGGAGGTTGTATACTCTCTGTACACTGATGTAGTACACACACTGGTACTTCATCTAACTACTGATTTTTTATTTTTTTAGTTTTTGCATAGTTCATGCTCTGTGATTGGTAGTAACACCATTGTACTTAGTGGATAATTATTTACTGGTGTTATATTTTGGAAATTTTTGTTGTAACTTCTCTCCAATACTTAAAAAATTGTTATTCACAAATTTTGCTAGTCAGTATGTTATTGTGCCTTCATTTATCTCTCCCTGTTTCCTTTTTTATGACATCCAGACTGCTTTGCTTTTAAACTCTGTATTCTATGTTATTTTGTCATTAAATGACTTATTTCTGCAGAAATCAGCACCTTCCTGAACATTTTTTTATACTTACAACAGTAGTTTACGAACTCTGGGAGAATGATGGTCAGTTTACAACCAGACAGCCAATACTGACGACAATGGCTCTGACTATGCAGTAACAATGACAAGCTACTGCAGTTAAGTTCCAGGTTTTAAAACCTGCCACGAAGCAGAGTCAGTAGAAAAAAAATGTGATAGCATTAGTCAGCCAGCAAATTCTATCTTGTTGGCATATGCATTATGTTTCGGTTTTCCCATATTCGCAAGGAGAATGACCTTGGAGGAATGAAAACTCCAAAATACCCACATTATCAAGAAAACTTAATTATGGATGTGTATGTTAAATCTTAGCAACAGGGAATAGATTTGCATACTCAAAGAACTCTGCATTTCTGTGCTGTGGCTGAACACAATCTTGCTGTAATTTTTTTCTTTAAATTGCACACAATAATCCATGTCTTGGACACTACATCACTTGCCTGCTTCTGCTGTGATAAGATAGTGCTCAGCTAGATGTTATCTCAAACAAACAGTGCAGTCTGTTATGCATCTAACTGCTGCAATTATACAAACTGCTTACATAAGTTTTGTGGGTAGCTATTTCAACTGATGGAATGTTCTGAAACACAACTGCAATTGAGTCTTTCACTTTATTTTTGACAATGTTTAGAAACTTTAAGCATTAATCTATGTTTCATGAAGCTATCTTCTCTAAACATTCAGCCTCCTTAAGCCTGGATTACACTGGAGCTAACACAAGCGAATGAGCATTCACAGACAATTTGCCAGTGTTCACTACCATTCAATTGTACCTGTGGACAAGCATCTATTAGGGTGAATGGAAGAGAACATGAGATAATATAAATTATGGATGCTATGTGACTTTGTACATAAGCATGAAATGTGTGGCTAAAGTGCACTTAAAAATTAACTGCAGTTCCACCATTCCTTAACATTATTCCAAAACTTTGAATATATGTCAGCTGATACTTTTTGCAGGCTTCTCATCACAACTGAGAAGGAAATTTAAAATTAATACAATAGCATTTACTCTCTGATTATTAACACATTAGTTATGGTTTTGTATTTCAGTACCTGCTGTATCTCAGAATGTCTGCAGTGATTCATGCAAAGCGCTTCAAAGATTTTGTTGAAGTATGTACAAGGAAGATAAGGTCAAAAACGTAATTAATGCATTGTGAAATACACATATGACCTGTCACACACACTAAATTCTGTTGCATAGTTTTTTACCAATAATATTTTTCCCCTTGCCATTAATGCTATAATATCTTGGATCCCATAAGCAGCTACAACATGGTTTACTTGGTTTAGGAACAATATATTTTATTCACACCACTCCATCGCTCACACAACTTGTATTTGTAACAACAGAAGTAGAAAAACTAGCTGATGAAATATCTCTGTACCCTTGGTTAGGTGGGTTATGGAGCCCTTCAGGAACATAGCGGCTAGGGCGGGGAAGAAGTCCAACGTTCACTCGGTGTGCTTGTCAGGGGGCCTTGTCCGGGATATGGAAGAGGCTCTTCCAACCGATATTGAGTGTGCAGGGTGTAGCCAGCTGCAGATTATTGCACATGTTGGCACCAATGATGCCTGTTGTTGGGTTCTGAGGAAATCCTTGGGTCCTTTCAATGGCTGGCTAAATTAGTGAAGGCAGCCTCCAGCTCACAGGGAGTGGAAGGCAAGCTGATAATCTGCAGCATCGTACCCAGGGTGGACAGAGGTCCTCTGGTTTGGAGTCAAGTGGAGAATCTAAACCAGAGGCTACGTCGACTCTGTGATGAAAATGATTGTAGATTCCTCGACCTACACTATGGGGTGCAAGGTTGTAGGATGCCCCTCGATAGATCAGGGGTGCACTACACACAGGAAGCAGCTACATGGGTAGCACAGTACTTGTGGGGTGCACATGGTTTTTTTAGATTAGGTTCCTCATCACAGCAAACAAACCGTTGACCTGAAAAATTACCAGTTCATGTCACTGATGTGGGTCTGCCAAATGTAAAAATTGTTTGTTCACCTAAACAGGTCATTCTAACGGATTTAAATATTCTTAATCTCATGTTAGTAAATTGTTGAAGTGTCTGCAGCAAGACCCCCGAGTTACTCTCCAAATTAAACAGTAGCAATGCCAATATTGTATTAAGTATCGAAAGCTGGTTGAAACCAGACATAAAAAGCATCAAAATTTTGAACTCGGATTGGACAATGTATAGGAAGGATAGGACTGATGCTATGGGAGGTGGTGTGTTCATTGCAGTTAAAAGCTGTTTAAAAGCTGTTGAGATCGATACTGGGTCGGACTGTGAAATAGTCTAGATAAAGCTGTCAAGCAGACAAGAATTGACCATTGTATTAGGATGTTTTTATAGACCACCAGCATCCACAACAAATGTTGCAGAACATTTTAGGGAAAGTCTTGAGTACATAGGAAATAAATATCCAAATTATCCATTAGTTATAGGTGAAGTATTTAATCTGGTATCCATTGACTGGGAAAATTACACCTTTATCACAGGGGGCAGAAGCAAAGATTCGTGTGAAATTATTCTAGGAGTGCTCTCAACATACGACCTTGAGCAATTGGTTAGAAAACCAACTCGAGATGGGAACATATTAGATATTTTGACGACAAACAGGCCTGATCGTTTTGAGGAAGTTAATCTAGAAGAAGGTTTTAGTGACCATAATGTCGTTGTAGCTTCTATATCAGTGGAAGTTGCAAAACAAAACAAAGAAACAGTGTAGATTTTTCTTGTTTGGGAAAGCAAATGAAAGTGTCATTAATGAATATCTTCATAGTCAGCTCCAAGCATTCACCATGGGACACAAAGATATTGAGCATCTTTGGTTGGAATTTAAAGGTATTGTCCACAATGTGCTAGAGAATAAAACATGTGCCAAGCAAAAATATAGGGCAGAGAAAGGATCCACCTTGGTACAACAAACGTACTAGGAAGTTGCTGAGAAACCAGAGAATTTTGCAAAGTCATTCTAAACCTAGTTACTGCCCCGCTGACAAACAGAAATTAAGTGAAATGAAAGCAGCTGTCAGAAGGACAATGAGAGATTCTTTTAACAAATCTGAAAGCAATATTTTATCTGGAGATTCTAAAAATAACCCAAAAAAATTTTGGTCATATGTAAAATCTATGAACGCTACAAATAATTCAATACCTTCTCTTGCTGACAGTACGGGTAATGTAACTGATGATGATAAACAGAAGGACGAAATATTAAACCTAGCTTTCAAAAACTCGTTTATGGTAGAGGACTGCAGCACCATTCCCCCTTTCAATTATCAAACAAACGTAAGGATGGCTAACAGTGTTTAGTGTATGTGGGATTGTGAAGCAGTTAAGATCCTTATACACCAGGAAGGCATCTGGCCCAGACGGTATCCCCTAAGATTATATGTTGTCTATGCTACAAATATAGCACCATTCTTATCCATCATCTATCAGAGATCATTGGAACAGCACAAAGTTCCATGGGACTGGAAGAAGGCCCAGATCATAGCAATATATAAAAAGGGTAGAAAATCGGATGCACATAATTACCGGCCAATTTCACTGACATCAATTTGTTGTAGAATCATGGAACATATTTTATGTTCAGACATAAGCTGAGAAGTTCATCTGTAGAAACCAGCACGGGTTTAGGAAACAGTGGTCATGCAAGGCACAGCTGGCCCTCTTTGTGCATGATATACAACAGGCTCTAGATACCGTCTCCCAGGTTGATGCCATATTTCTCGACTTTCGAAAAGCATTCGACTCAGTTCTGTACTGTTGCTTGCTCCAAAAAGTGCACGCTTACGGTCTATTGGATGACATATGCAGTTGGATAGAAAGTTTTCTAACAGACAGGGAGCAGTATGTCGTCCTGAATGGGGTGACTTCTACAGAAACAAGCGTAACTTCAGGTGTGCCCCAGGGCAGCGTAATAGGTCCACTACTTTTTATGATTTACATAAACGATCTGGTTGATGGTACTGACAGTGGCATTAGACTGTTTGCCGATGATGCTGTAGTCTACAGGAAAGTAGTATCACAAGAAAGTTGTGAACAAATCAATGAGGATTTGCAGAAAACTAATGTGTGGTGTAATGACTGGCAGTTATCTCTCAATATTAGTAAGTGTAACCTACTGCGTATAAGAAGGCGAAAATCCCGATTAATGTATGAGTACAAAATAAATGCCAAGTCTTTGGAAGCGGTAACATCCGTTAGGTATCTGGGTGTGACTATTCAAAATGTTCTCAAATGGAATGATCAGATTACACAAGTAATGGGTAAGGCAAGCTCTAGATTGCAGTTTATTGGTAGAACCCTGAAGCGATGCAGTCCTTTAACAAAGGAAATAGCTTACAATATGTTAGTTTGTCCAGTCTTAGAGTATTGTTCATATGTAAGGGACACTTACCAGTTGGGTCTTATTCAAGAGATTGAGAAGGTCCAAAGAAGAGTGGCAAGATTCATGACTGGTACATTTAGCTATCGCGAGAGCACTACAAATCTCATAGAAAGTTTGAAGTGGGACACACTTCCAGACAGACGGCGTGCTAAACGGAAGGGGATGCTCACTAAATTCCAATATCTGATCTTCACTGAGAATGTAGAGCACTTTAAAATTGCACAATGATCACCATTCAAAGATAAGGTGAAATTAGTGCTCGTACTGAGGCATTCGAACAGTTGTTTTCCCCTCGTGCAATCCGTGAGTGGGACAGAGGGGGGGAAATATGACTTTGACGTGAATTGTGCCCTCCACCACACACCACTTGGTGGCTAGCAGAGTACATATGCAGATGTAGATGTAAATGTAGTGTAAAAGCAGATAGGGTGTGAACTTCCTTTAATGCTTTCTTAATGACCGGCAACCACTGTAACACATGGGAGCACTAGCAAATGCAAACTAAACATGCCCTAGGTCACCTACTGTTTAAACCAGAGAGAATTCTTGTTCACTTACAGCCATTCGCTTTTGTAAACTAGGCTTAGAATCCTTATAATTCCAACTCTGAGTAAACTTCGTCCTCTACAATTCTATGTATAATGTCTGGGTGCCGCACTCATGTGGACTTCATGATGTCTGTACATAACATGTTTTCTCTAACAAATAAACATCAGTATCTTGAAACTTGTTTGAGCGGTTCACTAGGATTAGCTTTCTACAACATAAAATTTAATGCATTCTGCTTCCTCCACTTGGGACTTCTTCTGTTTATGAAGTCTATCATTTGATATACATGTTCCTCTCATTGTCATGTCTATAAATGCTAGCAAATTCAGCAGTTTGTTATAATGTTGTGTAACACAACAACATATGGAGAAATTTGTTACATGTTTTCTGTAACGTGAGAAACAAATAAATGAATGGTTTATTTGTCCATAATAACTTAACAGTCATGGACATAGTCTGTTTACAAACACAAGAACATTAAAAAAAGTTTGAAAGTAAAGATAAATTATACACAATAACATTAAAAATCCTTGATGGAGTACAAACATTTATCATTTAACAGTTGCTTTAATTTTGTCTTAAATATGTTTCCTTTTAACAATTTTACATTATTTGGCCCTCTGTTTTAAAAATTTCTTTCAGTGCAGAAAATTGTCTATGATCTGCTGCTATTTTATTACTATATTTTATATGGTAATCCTTTCTTTTTCTTGTATTATAATTATGGATTTCATTATTGATTACACTATGCTCCATATTTCCTTTTACAAATGGTATAGTTCTGAGAACATATGAATGCACTGTTAGTATGTTATACTTAATGAAATATTCTCTACAGGACTGAAGCTTACTATTATTAGCTATTATCCTAACTGCTCTTTTCTGGGCTCTAAAAGTCCTAACTACATATACTATTGGTGGCCCACCCCAAATCTCAACACCATATTGCAGGTGGGAGTGTACAATTCCAATAGACATTTGTCTTAAATCAGGTTGTGCTATTATGCTAGAAAGGCATTTTAGCATATACGTGTTACAATAGATTTTTCTACACTTGTAGCTGATGTGCTCCTTCCATGTAAGATGTTTGTCTACTATAATACCCAGGAATTTATGCTTATCAACTGTTTCAACTGATAGCTCTGTTCTGTATCACCTGTCTTGATACATAATTTACAAAAGAAACTCCATCAGAATTGTCTTGTTCTTATTTAGTGCAAATTTGTTTTTGGTGAATGATGTTGCTGTAAAATGAAAACTCAGTCTGCTGCTAATAATATTTATAGTTATACATAATACTATGGTTTAATTAGCTAAGGAAATATTATTTTATGTAAAGTAACTCAGTGAATACTTTCATGTGAATTAATTTTCAATTTTATTGCTACTGTCCATAACAAACACAGTGTATCAATATATACAATATTGTTAAACACAACATTTATACAGTCTATTACCACCACTTAAAGGAAATATCAGATTATTCTCAATCTGAGACCCTAATTCAGCTGTGCCTAGGGTTGGATACAAAAAATCTCACCAGGTTTTGTCAAAGAGGAAGATGTAATTCAAGAAATATGCACTTTAATTTCCCATTAGACCCATTTCTCAAGCACTATGGTGATTGAGACAGCTATTACAAAAGGAGATGACAGACCAAGCGGGAGGAGAAGATGAAGACATTAATCAAGATAAAACTATTTATGACAGCTGAAGATGGAGATATTGAAGGAGAAGAAGCGGATGATTACAATGAGGAAAATGACATACGTGACTGGAAAATAAACCCCAACAAATAGCCAACAATTATTGACTATGTCCCCTGGAATAACCCAAATGAATTGGTTGAACAGTTACTGTTTTTGCTAGCTTTGAAAGCGTAGGCAATAATTCACTTCGCAGTAAAATAATATCTATTGGAAGGGTACTTCAAGAAGCATCAATTATTGCTTGTGGTTGATGAAGGCTCTCTAAAAATAATTAAATGAAAGACTCAACTGCACAATGGGAAGCTGCTTATGAGAATATTCCATTGCTTGAAAGACACATCAAAAGGTACATTTTGCAAATTTAAAAGATCTGGAAACAGTTTACATAATTATTTTGTGGGATTATGCATTATAGAACAGTATGCTTTGTATCTTGGGAACAGATTATTAGAAATCATATTCAGTTTCAAAGGAGAATTGGACATGCAGAAGAATTATAGGCCAATATTACAGGCCACCTGTCAAAGATGGTGACAGCTTAGCAGATACACATGTGTTCATTTAACAATGTACTGTTTGCAGCAGGTGACAGTCTAAAAAGTGTTGAAGATGAACAAAGAATATATGTTATATATGTATGTTTCCACTGTGTGACAGCATTAAATGTCAAATGGTTTGTGTTGCAACACAAAGTTAACCCTGAATTTAATGTACCAATATGTGTGAAAATGTAGAAACAGACATTAAGTGTGATTCATTGTAATTAAAATGTAAAGAAAACTATAACATAATTTAAATACACAGAATTTTTTTTGTTCCATTCCCTGCTTAATATACAATAATATAGAAGCCTCATTCAAGTATAGTTGCTCATGTGTTTTTGTTGTTGGAAATACAAGCTACATCAGAATGCAGCTTTGTTGCTTTAGTGAATACACAGTGAACTAATGAGGTGGAATTTTATGGGCTATGTATTTTTGGTGAAAAATACAGAGCAGCTCTCAGATGATACATATAGTATTTGACATAAAGGCCTTTTAGTGATGTAAAGTGCAGAGATAGATGAAATTTACTGATGAGGCAGAATTATAGGAGCTTACTTTCTTGGACACTGGAAATACTGTTACTGTGGTGTATAAAGCCCAGAGATGACAAAGAGGTGGATGTGGAAATATTGCACATAATTCTTGATGAAATTCAGTGGTGAGGTAGAGATGGTGATCAGACAGACAGATGTGGAAATACTCACACATGTGAGATGAAATTTAATGATGAGACAGTGCAGAATTTCCAGGGATGAAACGTTATGAACTCTCTCTCTCTCACTCACTGTGTGTGTGTGTGTGTGTGTGTGTGTGTGTGTGTGTGTGTGTGTGTGTGTGCCTGTGCGTGTGCATGTGCGTGCAAAATTCAGAGGTAAATGTCTCTGAAAATGAAGCCACTCAACATAACTAACTTCAGACACGTGGCCAATTCAATGGAAGCTTATGAAATTTCGTCAGAAGCACTGCATATTTTTGGAATTGGCACCATTTTTAAGTAATTGATTGCCTTATTTTAATACACACTGATGGCAATACAGACGCAAATGTCTTTGAACATAACACTGATTTATGCAAATAGTAATTTTAATACTACACTGATAAATACAGAGTACACATATCTACAGAATTCAAATGCAAATATGTTTGAAACTAACCTATTTTACACAAATATCTTTTATTCTGAAGCCTACTGAAATGAAGGTTATGTAAATTTTTGCATAAATAATGCATATCTTCCTGCACAATTCCAATCTTATGTAATTTCATACGTAATTTGAGTAACTCAATACCTCATTTAAATACTACGCCGAGACTTGCTGCAGAAGGGGAGGGGTATGAAGAGGGAAAGACAGAGGGTGTACACAGCACATCTGGGCTAGATCCCACCATCCTGCATTTTTGAAATGTCCCACCAATGTCCACTTGCACTTTTGAACTTCCTGCCACCTGACATCTTGGATTTTTCTGTGGACTGAACCAGAGTCCAAGACTGTGAATCACAAAACTTCCACAGTTTTTTTTTCTTTTTTGCAGCTTCACTACTGCAGCACCTACAGACAGCTGGCATGTATAAACATACAGCAAAAAATTGTTTATAAGGAGTGGAGAAAATGTAAATCCAATATATATTATAAATGTGAAAGTTTGTGTGTGAGTATGTTTATTACCCCTTCACACTGAAATGACTGGATGGATCTGGAAGAAATTTGGAATGAAATTAGCTTATTCCTTGAATTAACACACAGACTACTTTTAAAAGTGTGCAGTACAATATATTTATTGATTTGAAGAACATACTGTGAAGTGTGGAACAATAATTATGCTTAGAAAAAGCTATTTACTCTGTGACTTCTAAACTGTATCATATTTGTGAAGATGCTTTTATTGTTTGATATGTTCTACATAATACAATTCAATGTAATGAATACAAGGCTGATACAATACTCAAAAGTATTTAATTCATACATCCACACAAGCCCATTGAATTTTAGCTGCTGCGGACTAGGCGTACCTTACAGTTCCTGAGGCACTTGAAGATTCACAACCAGGGCCAGCTCTAGAGGGGTATGGAGGAGGAGGGGAGGAGTTGGGGGGGGGGGGGGTAAACTGTACCACTGCCCAAGGTGGCAGGTTTTTGAGGGTGGTAAAATCGTAAATTTTAATGTGGTTCCAAAAGGAGGAAGGAAACAAGACAGTGAAGGGTTTAGATAAATGAAGAAATGTGAGAATAAGTTGTAAATAGAAATCATTCATAATATCTAGTGTCTTACTAGAAATAGTCTACAGTATTGTGAAACAAATGGCAAAGGAAGTGCTGGAGTTAGTAATGTCGGTTGCATCTTTCAAAATAGTAACAACTGCACCTGGCAGTGTTGGCGACTTTATTTCTACTATGCACATACCCAACACTTGAAATGTACCTAAGTCAGCTTGAAAGTCCTTACAGAAGCAAAAACTTCACAATCAAGAAATCAAGATAAATATCGGCATATGATGGCCTAATAATTCCTTAAATAACTGTATGGGTTTCGCTGAGAAAAACACTTTGTAAAAAAAATAAAAAATAAAAAAATAAAATAAAAAAAATTTAAAAAAAGTTAAATATACACAGCCTACTACAAGTCATAGTCCTTAAAAACCAGACATGTTTCAATGTGGAAAGATGTACAACATCCTTCCCCCATCACTCCCTCACCTTTGGATCTGCCATTAATACTACATTTGCCTTGCTCTTCTTCTCACCAGCCTCTAAATTAAATTTGTATGCTTTGTCTGTAACTTCTTTTTAAGTTTTTCCTCATTCCCTTTTCTTCTAGGTGTTGTAGGCATAATCAACTTGTGGTATTAATACTTGAGATAATATAGAAAAAAATGTCAGTCATTATTTTGGAGCTGAATCAACTAAAATGCATGACCTGTTTATCCAGTTTTGCTGTATTTCACACTGTTTGAATTCCAAGAGCTTTATTTAGCATATAAGTATTACTTTTCGCTACAATTAACGAAACTGCTTTGAAAACTACTTGTTTTGAGCCATAAATCATGGTTGCAGCATACTGGAAAGCATATCTTCTCGATATTCAACCATAACCATTTTTCTTTTAAGCACTGTGGACACACTAAATAGACACTGGTGCTTTGTACACTTTTTTACAACAAATACAGCATTTATATGTGAGCCACTCACTATCCTGTGACCTTTCACTTTGTAAGCAGATACCAACAACAACATAGTATTCAGGTGTCCTGGTTCCTACAGGTCTTGCACTGCCTGCTCCTGCCTGCTCAGGGAATGAGAAAAGTTAAACAGATTTTAGTTACATCCTCTGTATGTGACATACCTTAATTTTGGTTGCATAATTAAATTTTTAGTTATAACTGAAAGCATATTACACAATAAACATGTCACTTCTGTTCCACTGACTGGTGCTCTGGTACTGAAGACATATTCACATCACAGGGATATGTGGAGTAAATGTGGTATGTGAAAACAAGATGTCATGGATAAATATCATTGTGAAAAATGTTGACTGCTGGTACATCTGAAAATGGAAAGAGGGGGAAGGCCGGGGAGGTGGGTAGGAAGGGATGTATAAGGAGGGCGCAGGAGCACATAAAAATTCCACACATAGGGGCAAAATCACTTGAGCCAACCTTGTTCACAATAGTGGAGCCATTTAAGTATATAAATGCTGTATGACAAAGAGACATTATGCCTTTGCACATAAAATGTAATAAGCTTCTAGTGAGGCTGGATTTAATTATGATATGCCAGCAGGCTGCAGCTCTCAGCTGATTTACAACTACAGAGCAGCAAGTTAAGTATCTTTTCCTGTGTTTTTGTTGTAGTATTTTTATTAAATTTCATGTGTGTATTTCTGTTTAAGAGGTTTAATCTCAGATATTTGTAAGTGTAAATTCATTCAGTCCATAGCAAAACAGTTACTCATTTGTTTTGTTTTAAAAACAACCATCCATTTGTTTAGTGAAAAAGTCAGTCAGCTCCAGCTCTCAGCTGATTTACAACTAGAGAGCAGCAAATTGTTTATCTTTTACTGTGTTTTCATCATAGTATATCTATCAAATTTTGTACATGTTTTTCTGTTTAAGAGGGTTAACCTCGTGTTTTTGTAAGTCTAAATTTATTCAGTCTGTAGTGAAGTAGTTGCTCAGTGAACACCCAGCTACATAGCTCATTACTGTATCAGTGCCCATCAGTGACACATCAAGAGGGTAGCAAGTCACATATCTACAGTTATCTACTTTTATAGTCCAGTTCTTTAGTCAGTCTTGCTAGGATGACCAGGATGTGTGCATGTTGTATGCAGACGCAGGAGGACCTGGCTGCAGTTCGCGAACAACTGAATCTGCTTTTGGCTACAGTCAGTCACCTTCAAGCTGCTGCCTTGGGGTGTAGCGGTGATGGAGAATCTGATGTGTCGCATGGGCCACCTCAGGTGTCACTTGTTTTGCTCATGGGCTCTGTTTCCAATGCACCTCCTAGTGCACCTGACTTGGTGGATCCACCCTCACAGGAGAGAGAGTGGCAGGTGGTAACCTATTCACATCACTCAAGGCGGAAGGCCAATGTGGATGGCCTTGCCCACTCACTCTGTAAGTGGACATGTGGACACTCCTTGAGAGGGTGTGAGCAGGCACACAGAGAGAGGGGTTTACTTGTTATTGAGAGCTAAAATGTTAAACATTTTATGGAGCCCATTGGGCAGATAGCATTCAGGGCTGGAAAGAAAGTCAATGTGCATTCAGTATGTCTGCAGGGGGCCTCATTCGAAATTCGGAGGCGGCTTTGCCAATGGTTATTGAGCATGCAGGGTGCAGTCGTCTGCAAGCTGTGGCTCATGTTGGCACCAATGACACCTGTCACATAGATTCTGAGGTGATCCTCAGATCTTACAGGAGGCTGGCAGAGGTAGTGAAGACGGCTGGCCTCGAGCATGGGGTATGAGCAGAGCTCGCAATTTGTAGCGTTGTTCCCAGAGTTTATTGGGGTCCCTTGGTTTGGAGTCAATTGAATGGGCTCAACCAAAGGCTTGATTGACTCTGTGACAATCTTGGCTGCAGATTTCTAGATGTGTGTTATCGTGTGGGGATTTGTAGGACCTCCCTTGATAAGTCAGGTATGCACTACATAAAGAAAGCAGCAACTCAGGTAGACGAGTACTTGTGGAGGGCACATGAGGGTTTTTTAGGCTAGGCAGTAGTTTGAGGTTCTCTGATGAACACTTGCCAGTCGATATGCAGCAAGGGTACTCAAATGGTGTTCAGAATAAAGACACTTTAAATGTCACAACTTTATCAGTAAATTGTCTAGGTATTCATAATAAAGTTTCCGAATTTACAGCCCTCCTGGACAGTTCTCACACTCAAATTATTCTTGGCATTGGGAACGGGCTGAAACCTGAAGTGGAAAGCTCTGAGATTTTAGCGAGTCCTGGAACGTGTATCAGAAAGGCAGATTAGAGGCCACAGGAGGAGGAGTGTTCATTGCAGTTGCCAAAAATATTGTCTCTACTGAGGTCAAAGTTGAGTGTGGCAGTGAAGACATCTGGACACATATAACAGATGTAGATGAAACCAGACTTTGTAGCTACAAATAGAATGGACCTTGTCGACAATGTCGGTATACAAAATGGGTTTAGTGATCACAATGTCCTTACAGCAACTATGGTTACGAAACTTAATAAATCAGTCAAGAAAGTTAGCAGAATGTTTCAGCTAGATAGAGCAGATAAGCAGTTATTAGCATCTCAGTTACACAGTGAACTGTCCTCACTTAGTTCCAGTGATATGGTTTGTAATCTCCCCATGGAAAATTACCCTCTACCACGCAATAATTAATAATTATCAATCAAATCATCCACATTTATTCACTTTTGGAAAGTATCTGAGCGGATTTTCTAGTAATATATGCGCCGACAGCTCGTCGACGCCAAGGTATTTTTCTAGTACGTTTATTCTTTGGAAGAACAGAGATACATATATGTATTCTCCATGGTTGTTAGAGAGGGATAACTAGGACAGCTTCGGAAGTATCTGTTGGAAGATTGTCGGGTTGCTAAAAGAGACATATTTGCTCTTTTTCTCGATAAAGCGAGCTATTAACGTTTGTGCCACTAGCGGGTTATTTGAAGAGAGAGAAAAACTGTAAACGCAAATTAAGTAAGACTTGGAATCAACAGAAAACGGAACATGTAATGGAAATGGATTGAATATACAATTTTCCTCAGAAATAAGGTTTGTGACCCTTTTATTCTAGAGTGAATGACGAATGAGTTCTCTGTCTGAATCATTGATGATTGTCTTGGCCCTGTAATTAGTGGGGAAGTTTCAGTTGTGACGAAGAGAGCCTGCAATCACCGAGATTTTATAAAATGGTCCAAAAAGGCTTCGGACACATCTGAAATTCTAAATCTGTCGTAAAATGAACGAATTGTTCAAACGATCGATTTTCCCAACTGAATGCAGCGCTTAACAATAATAATATATATAAAGATCTTTTACAGCAAGCCAGCCGCTGAATATTAAGACGAAGGGCTCCACCAGAGATTCTATTGGGCTGAGTTCACGTAATGAAATATTATATTTAAAACTTTATATAGGTAAAGGACAGAGAGAGAGAGAGAGCGAATGAAATTAGAGAAAATATGCAGAATCCTCCATTAGTATAATTGTTTGCATGTCTTATCACGGGTCAGCCCAAAAGATAAAACAGGAGGCCCTTACTTTACTGTACAGGTTTATGTGTGAGAGACATTACACCAAGTTAGCGGCAAGCTGCATTCACATACTTTCATCATTTACAGTATAATCCATTATAATGGCCAATCCATGACAGGACACGTTTTTTGACGTTGTTAAAATAATTTTGTTCTCTGTTTTGTGTGAACTACGACGAGCCAACTTAACTGATGCTTGGAAAAGAGAGGAAATACTCGCAGTCAAATTAAGTGGATCTACAAATAAAACACAAGACATCACGCTGGGCGCAGAGAAATGGCCAGATCTATAATTTTATTACTAAAGCTTGCTAGTATAGATGAAGTATACGCTTTTCTGTTTAGAATTATTGGATATTTGAACATTGATTAATTGTGTTCATGCTAGATGTAGTTTGATTGACCTGCCCCAGTTGCATTTATCTGTATAAGTACAGTAAGAAACTAGCCACAGAAGTACTCTTGTGTGAAGGGAGATATCTATATTGACAGTAGAACATTTATATGGTTTTAACTAGGGCAATGTTTAAGATGAGTCAAGCAGAGCAGAGCAGCACGCAACAGCCTTCAGCTATTAGCACTGATAATAATGATGTAGTAAGAAGTGTTGTAGAACCAATCGCTACAGATAGCGCAATAGAACGCCCTGTAGACACGGCTGGAGATGTAACGGCAAGTACGCAACATGGGTTAGATCCATTGGTCATGATCATGAGACAGATGCAGATGATAACCGAGAGCATGAATAATATGAATACAAAATTAGCCTCAGTTACTGAAGGGCAGGAAAATCTGAAAACCGACATTAACGCGAAATTAGCCTCAGTTACGGAAGGGCAGGAAAATTTGAAAACTGAGATTAAGCAGCAGTTACGAGACAGTTTTTCCGAATTAGAGCAGCGGATAGAGGCGAAGACAAAGGAACTTAAAGATCAGGCCGAAGAGACGGAACGAAAATTAACTGCACAAATAGAATTGGTGAAAGCTCAATGTGAGGAATCTACTCACCGCGTATGTGTAGAAATGAAGGAGTATGTGGCTATTAAGATAGATACCGTATGGGAACAGGTGGAAATGGTTCCGCAATTAGTACAAAAGCAAGATGCCATGTCATGTGCAATTGCGCAACTTCCTGAATTGGCACGTACTCAGACTAACCTAAAGGAAAGTGTTGAACATCTGACAGAGCGTCAAGATGTTATAGACCACCAAATTAATGTATTAACGGGTAAATTATCCGAAATCACATTAGAAAACAAAAGGCTAATGTGTGAAAACGTTGAGCAAAATGTTAAGGCAGCATTCCAGAGTCTATCTGGCAAACAGGAAGAGAATTTGTTTGCGAAAGGACTTGAGGAAGTGCGACAGCAGTTAGGTGCTGATTTCGAGCATTGGAAACAAACGATAGAAGAGTCGATACGCGTTTCACAACCAGAACAAATGAATACAGGCCTGCAGCAGAAGTTGGCAGCGACTATAGAGCCAGTTACTGCACATTCACACGCGATACCGACTTGTGTAAGTAACTCAAACATTAAATTGCCTCGAGCTAGTTGTTTGCATGAAGTCTTACCTAACGGAGATTACGAAAGCCTTTGCAATGCCGAAGAAAAAATGATAAAGCATCGGCAATTCCAGATTTTTAACACTGACAAAAGGGGGGTCCATCCAATTGTTTTTATTCGAGGTTTCAGAGGAGTGCTACCCAGAAATTGGTCGGAGTGGCAGAAGATCAGTTTCGTTACAGGATATATACAAGGTTCGGGGGCGATTTGGGCCTCGGACATGACTTCTGTTTGCTCGACATATGACGATTTTGAGAAGGCGTTTTTAGCAAAGTTCTGGTCAGAAGGGGTACAGGAACGCCTAAGGCAGGAGGTGCTCTACCCAGAGCCTTTCTCCTTTTCAAAAGGAAGCCTTAGGAAGTATTTTGAAAAATATATAAATAAAACTAGATACTGGGACAGACCTATGCCCTTGCCAGACATAATAAACATACTTAAGGCAAGACTACCAATCAGCATCCGGAATCAATTGATTTACGGCAATGATAAAGACTTGGAGTCGTTCCTCACGACATTAGACCATATAGATATTATTGAAGAGAACAACCAGAAAGCCCGTAATAACAGATTCCAATATAGGGAGATAGAACCTCCGCCAAACGGTAGGCAAGGGAATGAACAGAGATCGTTAAATAGTGGAGAAACCCCTCAAAATCTCAATAGTAATACCAGCAATAGTCTTGCGAGGGGCTATCCAAGGAACAACAGGAATGGGAAAAGGTACAATCCCGTGTGGGGGAACGAAAGGAATTTCAGACCTCAAGCCTGGAATAATAACAGTAATAGAAAGTGGAATCAACCGGGGGGAATGAACTCAAATAACCAACATCAGTGGGGACGGACATCTACGAATCAACTGGTAATTACCGAAGTGACGGATGATGTCAACCACCAGGCAAATCAAAATCCAACAAACTTGTAAGGACCCACTCGTGCCCCGGAGGAGCGGTCAACAATTGGTTGAGGGGCAACAGGATATGTGTACCCACGCTAACGTATAATGATGGACGATTACTGGCAGATGAACTGACCGAGGACTTAGAACCACAGGATGAGGATAAGGAACAGGTGGCAGTAGCCGAAGTGCAAGTCATTTTGGAGACTGTACCTATAGTGGCGGTTTTAGACACAGCTGCAACCACAAATGTTATTTTGGAGGCACTATTCAACAAGATCAGAAATATAAGACGAGTACCAATTTTTCCAGTTCAAAATTGCAGAATAATAGGCGCCGTTGGGGCTAGATCGGCTAATGTAAAAGTGCAGTCACTACTTAGTGTAGAAGTCAGAAATGTAGCAATATTAAGCACATTCCTTGTTGTGAAAAATTTGGTGGTAGATTGCATTATCGGAGTCGACAGTCTACGTCAATACGGATGCAGAATAGATTTTAAAACAGGAAAAATTCGGTTGAATGTTAATAAACAAGAAATTGAGTTGGAGTTGTTGAAAAAAGAAAGCCTTACGAGAAAATATAATTGTTGGATCAGTGTGCAAGTAATCAGGACGGCTCAAAATTCTAAACAGCATGTGATTAGTGAGTTCCAAGTCAAAGGAGATTTCGGTCAATTAGTGTATGAGAAGTTAAATGAATCCGACTGCATTACTGAAGATCAGAAGAAGCAGCTAAAAGAATTATTATTAGCGTGTAAAAACGTGTTTGATGAAAGGCCAGGAGTTATTAAGGGATACATATGCCATCTCTACGTTAAGCCGCACGAAACGTATTGTAGAACTTTCTATCCTGTTCCCTGGAGGTTAAAGGCTCAAGTTCAAAAAGAAATAGATCGCATGTTGAAATGGGGTTTGATTGAACCCTCTACAAGCCCATACTGCTCCCCATTGTTGGTCGTGCCAAAAGCAAATGGGACTGTGAGACTGGCACTCGACGCCAGAGAAATAAATAAAATCATAATTCCAGTGAGGACACATCCGGAAAACATAGACGAACGTATATAACGGTTACAGGATGTCCAATATTTGACAAGCATTGATTTGCGGAGTTCTTATTGGCAAGTCAAGCTGGATGAGTCATCAAGGAAATATACGGCTTTCATTTATTCCGGAAGAAGTTACCAATTTACTGTAGTTCCTTTCGGACTCAACATTAGTGCTGGAATCTTTATAGCAGCTCTAGATTATGCACTAGGCCCAGAACTAAGAACCAGGATAACAGTGTTTGTTGATGATTTGCTTATTGCATCGAAGACTTGGGAGGAGCATATTACCTTACTGAGCCGGGTGTTGGACGTGTTCAAAACCATGGGAATAACTGCTAACCTACAGAAATCCCATTTTGCAGTAAAAGAATCAAGTTTCTGGGGCATATAATTGACGCAAAGGGAATTTTATCAACCAAGGAGAAGCTAATTGCGATTAGTAAGTTTCCAACACCCAGAAATAGGAGGCAATTAAAAGGGTTTATGGGTCTTGCCTCATTTTTTAGAAGATTTATAACAAATCAGGCCATGAATGCAGCAGCTCTAAATAGTTTGCTGAAGAAGGATGTGCCCTGGCTCTGGACATTAGAGTGTCAAGAAGCATTCGAGGAGATAAAGAAGCAATTAGTAAATGCACCGCTTTTGTACCATCCGGACATGCAAGAAGAATTTTACTTGTCAACAGATTCGTCGAATGTGGGTCTTGGAGCGTGCCTTTTCCAAGTACGCAAGATAAATGGACAACTCACCTTCTGTCCTATTGCGTTTGCAAGTCGTGTGTTGTCCAACTGTGAACGAACTTACACGACGACAGAATTAGAGGCTCTTGCGGTCGTCTGGGGTTTTAAAAAATTTCATTATTATCTATGTGGGTCAAAGACTATCGTATATTGCGATCATCAATCATTAACGTTTTTACAAACGTGTAAACTGTTACACCCCAGACTGGCTAGATGGACTCTCGCTCTGCAACAATACCAATTTAAGATCGTGCATGTCTCAGGGCAGCAAAACATTATTGCTGACACTCTATCAAGGTCACCACAGGGTTTAACCAAAGAGATTGAAGTAAATAATAACTCAGAATTCCCTGTATTGCTGCTGCAGGAAAATCCATTTAAGACGTACTACGTCAATTTGTGTGCGCATATGGCACAGTTACAGAAAAGAGATGCTCAATGGGGAAGTGTCATTCAAAGGTTACAACAGCAACCTTCGGATCAGATGGCAAGTTATTACAAGCTGGTAAATGGCGTATTATTTTTCCACTGTGGAAGGCCAAGCAAAGTCCGTTGGTGTGTTTGTATACCTGAGGCACAAATAGAGAAACTTGTATGGTTCACTCATTTAACCTGGGGACATTTCGGTGCGACAAAATGTGCAGACAAGATAAGTGGGTACTGTTATTTTCCCAACATAAAGCGCCGAGTGCATGAAGTTTTAAAGAAATGCATAATATGTCAAAAAACAAAGCCGGATTCAAAAGGGAGTAAGCACCCATTATGCTCTATATTAGTCCAAGAACCAAAAGAATTAATTTCGTGCGATCTGTGTGGACCGTTACCTACTTCAAGAGATGGTGTTAGATATGTGTTTGCATTTCTCGATGTGTGTACGAAATACGTAAAGCTATACCCGATAAAGGTGGCTACAGCCAAAGTAATTGTATTAAGATTGATAAGGGATTATCTTCCACATGTTGGTACCCCTAAAGCGATCATAACAGACAATGCCAAGATATTCACGGGACTCTGATGGAAACAGACTTTGTCTCAAGTCGGTGTGAAACACATACTAACATCATTTTACCACCCACAAGGCAATTTGGTTGAGAGAATTTTTAGAGAGTTCAATCGATTTATGAGGACGTATTGCCATAATAAGCAGACTGCGTGGGCAAATTATGTGGAAGAATTTAAGCAGATATACAATAACATGCCCCACTCCTCAACTGGATATACACCTCACGAATTGATGTTCGAAGCTAAAGAGGAAAACTTCTGGACTGACCATATGCCCAAAACTCAGGAAACTGAGATGCCTTGGGAAGAAAAAATAAGACAAGCCATCATAAATATGACAAGAAAGGCTGATCAGAGAAAACAATGATATGACAAATTAATCAAGAGGGTACAGACATACCATGTCGGAGAGAAGGTACTAGTTAAAAGACATACAAAATCATCCTTAATAAAGAAGAGTATAAAGAAATGGGAGTTACTGTATACTGGCCCATACATTATCCGACAAATTCTGAATCCTGGGGCTTATCTGTTAGCATACCCGGGATCGAACAAAATAAAAGGGTTATTTTCCCATAACGACTTAAAAAAATTTAATGAAGATTAGAAGATAGGGAGGAATGGTGTTGCGAGTGACAGAGATGAACGCTCGTAAAAAACATAACAATAAACTGTGTGTGTAGTGTTAGAAAACTTTAAATTGAAATAATTAATCAGTGACATAGACTATAGAAATAGTGACTAACTATTACTATCGAGTGTTGCAAAGAAGATAGTGGAGATAGGCTTCACCTGTGTTTGGGTGGACATGGAACTTTAGCATTGCTAATGTCATCAAGATTTATAAAGGATCTAACTGACCTTCAAGAACAATGAAATGTTTCCCGCAAATGACACTGAATAATCAAAAGAGGTTCCGAGTGAAGGTTCATATATAATTGCAAGTGCACGCTTAGATGTGTAAACATGTGAAGGGATGTGTTGAGGTAGTGAATCATGAGTGACGGTTAACGCCGCAAAGATAATTTCCCGCGCAAAACAGTTGACGTCGGCGCGAGAGTTAGAATCGATATAGACGACACAGATATGCTTTGTAAGAGACTCGCACCAAACGCGAGGGTAAACTGATTCATGTTGAACTTTAAAAAGAAAAGGTGTTATAATTAGAAGTTAAGAGTTTTTAATTTATTATTGAATGTTTAAAGAAAGGAATATTCATAGAATTAGTAGTTATTTAATGGGTCGTGTTCGTTTGGAATTTTTGTTTGAAAAAAAAAAAAAATCCATTTCCATAGATGTGCATGTGTGAACGCCGTATGAATCAGAGAATAAATGAAAGAAGTGAATCCGCATTCCTCAATGCTAATAACTTTTACATTACAACAATCAATTGGAGAAATATGTGTATTTAGGATAAAAAGTTTTTGAGTATAGATAAATTATATGACTTTCAAGGAAATAAGGGATTATGTCTTTGTATAAAATGAACCACACTTTCCATTATTCGATGATTTGAATCCAAAATCTACTGTAAGTTGCATGAATCCTTTAAATTACGAAGAACAAATCACTGACAGAAATGTGTCAGAATTTTCGGACTTATAAGCACAAGTGGGGATGCAAAGTCCGAAAGAGTATTCAAACTAAAATAAATATGAGGATGTTTTGGCAACAGCATTAGTTAATGGTGAAATTCCTTGAAGTACATCGTAAGAAAAAGGATGCATGAAGCCATAAGGATTTTGCTTTCAAAAAGGAGAATCTTGGACGGTGCAACCTAACCAGTTCTATTACAGGAAGAGTTTCCCCTTTGGTCATTGCTAATTCTTTCGGAATGAATGTTGCATGTGAAATCGGGTATCCCTGTTCCTTCTACTCTTCCCATTGGGGGCCGCGTAGAAGACCGACTGCAAAGTGGTCCGCGTAGAAGACCGACTACAAAGTGGGCCGCGTAGAAGACCGACTACAAATGTGGACGTCGGGGACATGCAAGACCCGGGGGAGTTTTAGCACCGCAAGAGATTGTCCTAGGAACAAGATTGTAAAACGAAAACTTACGTTATTTATTGTAAAATGTTTTTTTTTTTTGCTAGAGGCACAAATCACTCTTCTCCAAAGCGTTATATAAATCGATCCCTATCTTTCCTTTAGAGATCTATTTCCACAATTATTTTTTTTCCTTCTATAGGCTTTCCTATCTTCTATGTACCATAAGCTGGGGGTCTAGGCTTAAGAGGTTTTCCAAGGTTTCCCTGCTTAAGAAAGTTCCCGAATGGGTAGACCCTGTTTCTGTTTAAGAGGGTTAATCTCGTGTTTTTGTAAGTCTAAATTTATTCAGTCTGTAGTGAAGTAGTTGCTCAGTGAACACCCAGCTACATAGCTCATTACTGTATCAGTGCCCATCAGTGACACATCAAGAGGGTAGCAAGTCACATATCTACAGTTATCTACTTTTATAGTCCAGTTCTTTAGTCAGTCTTGCTAGGATGACCAGGATGTGTGCATGTTGTATGCAGACGCAGGAGGACCTGGCTGCAGTTCGTGAACAACTGAATCTGCTTTTGGCTACAGTCAGTCACCTTCAAGCTGCTGCCTTGGGGTGTAGCGGTGATGGAGAATCTGATGTGTCGCATGGGCCACCTCAGGTGTCACTTGTTTTGCTCATGGGCTCTGTTTCCAATGCACCTCCTAGTGCACCTGACTTGGTGGATCCACCCTCACAGGAGAGAGAGTGGCAGGTGGTAACCTATTCACATCACTCAAGGCGGAAGGCCAATGTGGATGGCCTTGCCCACTCACTCTGTAAGTGGACATGTGGACACTCCTTGAGAGGGTGTGAGCAGGCACACAGAGAGAGGGGTTTACTTGTTATTGAGAGCTAAAATGTTAAACATTTTATGGAGCCCATTGGGCAGATAGCATTCAGGGCTGGAAAGAAAGTCAATGTGCATTCAGTATGTCTGCAGGGGGCCTCATTCGAAATTCGGAGGCGGCTTTGCCAATGGTTATTGAGCATGCAGGGTGCAGTCGTCTGCAAGCTGTGGCTCATGTTGGCACCAATGACACCTGTCACATAGATTCTGAGGTGATCCTCAGATCTTACAGGAGGCTGGCAGAGGTAGTGAAGACGGCTGGCCTCGAGCATGGGGTATGAGCAGAGCTCGCAATTTGTAGCGTTGTTCCCAGAGTTTATTGGGGTCCCTTGGTTTGGAGTCAATTGAATGGGCTCAACCAAAGGCTTCATTGACTCTGTGACAATCTTGGCTGCAGATTTCTAGATGTGTGTTATCGTGTGGGGATTTGTAGGACCTCCCTTGATAAGTCAGGTATGCACTACATAAAGAAAGCAGCAACTCAGGTAGACGAGTACTTGTGGAGGGCACATGAGGGTTTTTTAGGCTAGGCAGTAGTTTGAGGTTCTCTGATGAACACTTGCCAGTCGATATCCAGCAAGGGTACTCAAATGGTGTTCAGAATAAAGACACTTTAAATGTCACAACTTTATCAGTAAATTGTCTAGGTATTCATAATAAAGTTTCCGAATTTACAGCCCTCCTGGACAGTTCTCACACTCAAATTATTCTTGGCATTGGGAACGGGCTGAAACCTGAAGTGGAAAGCTCTGAGATTTTAGCGAGTCCTGGAACGTGTATCAGAAAGGCAGATTAGAGGCCACAGGAGGAGGAGTGTTCATTGCAGTTGCCAAAAATATTGTCTCTACTGAGGTCAAAGTTGAGTGTGGCAGTGAAGACATCTGGACACATATAACAGATGTAGATGAAACCAGACTTTGTAGCTACAAATAGAATGGACCTTGTCGACAATGTCGGTATACAAAATGGGTTTAGTGATCACAATGTCCTTACAGCAACTATGGTTACGAAACTTAATAAATCAGTCAAGAAAGTTAGCAGAATGTTTCAGCTAGATAGAGCAGATAAGCAGTTATTAGCATCTCAGTTACACAGTGAACTGTCCTCACTTAGTTCCAGTGATATGGTTTGTAATCTCCCCATGGAAAATTACCCTCTACCACGCAATAATTAATAATTATCAATCAAATCATCCACATTTATTCACTTTTGGAAAGTATCTGAGCGGATTTTCTAGTAATATATGCGCCGACAGCTCGTCGACGCCAAGGTATTTTTCTAGTACGTTTATTCTTTGGAAGAACAGAGATACATATATGTATTCTCCATGGTTGTTAGAGAGGGATAACTAGGACAGCTTCGGAAGTATCTGTTGGAAGATTGTCGGGTTGCTAAAAGAGACATATTTGCTCTTTTTCTCGATAAAGCGAGCTATTAACGTTTGTGCCACTAGCGGGTTATTTGAAGAGAGAGAAAAACTGTAAACGCAAATTAAGTAAGACTTGGAATCAACAGAAAACGGAACATGTAATGGAAATGGATTGAATATACAATTTTCCTCAGAAATAAGGTTTGTGACCCTTTTATTCTAGAGTGAATGACGAATGAGTTCTCTGTCTGAATCATTGATGATTGTCTTGGCCCTGTAATTAGTGGGGAAGTTTCAGTTGTGACGAAGAGAGCCTGCAATCACCGAGATTTTATAAAATCGTCCAAAAAGGCTTCGGACACATCTGAAATTCTAAATCTGTCGTAAAATGAACGAATTGTTCAAACGACCGATTTTCCCAACTGAATGCAGCGCTTAACAATAATAATATATATAAAGATCTTTTACAGCAAGCCAGCTGCTGAATATTAAGACGAAGGGCTCCACCAGCACGTAATGAAATATTATATTTAAAACTGTATATAGATAAAGGACAGAGAGAGAGAGAGCGAATGAAATTAGAGAAAATACGCAGAATCCTCCATTAGTGTAATTGTTTGCATGTCTTATCACGGATCAGCCCAAAAGATAAAACAGGAGGCCCTTACTTTACTGTACAGGTTTATGTGTGAGAGACATTACACCAAGTTAGCGGCAAGCTGCATTCACATACTTTCATCATTTACGGTATAATCCATTATAGGTTGTGGAGAATTTATGGACAAAGTGTAAGTTATTGGAAATCATAGTCTGGAGAGTTATGTGCCTAGTAAGTGGATAAAGGATGGAAAAGACCCACAATGGTTTAAAAACCAAATTGGGTGGATTTTGAGGAAGCAGAGGCTGTTGCACTCTCAGTTCAAAAAGGAGTGCACAAATGATGACCATCAGCAAAGGTTAGAGAGATTCATGCGTCTGTGAAAAGATATATGCATAAAGCATACAAGTATCACTGTCACATTTTAGCAGAGGATCTGGCAGGGAACCTGAGAAAATTCTGGTCTTACGTAAAATTGCTAAGTGGGTCTAAGTGTTCCGTTCAGTCCCTTCTTGATCAGTCTGGTGTGGCAGTTGAAGATGAGTACTCTACGGCATTGACAGCACAAAGATCCAGGCAACTGGAAAAAAGCACAGGTGACTTCAGCATATAAGGAGGGTAAAGGAACAGACCTACAAAATTACAGATGAATATCCTTAGCTTTTGCATGCTGCAGAATACTTGAACGTATTCTCAGTTCAAATATAATAAACTTCCTTGAGACTGAGAAGCTTATGTCCATGAGTCAGAATGGTTTTAAAAAGCATCACTCATGCAAAACTCAGACTGCCCTCTTATCACATGGTATACTGAGAACTATGCATGAAGGGCAACAGGTAAATTCCATATTTCTAGATTTCCGGAATGCATTTGATATGGTCTCCCACTGCAGGCTGTTAACGAAGTTACGAGCATATGGTTTAGGTTCACGGATATGTGAGCAGCTCAAAGACTTCTTAAATAATAGAATCCAGTATGTTGTCCTTGACACTGATGTTCATCACAGACAAGGGTATTGTCAGTGTGATAGGGCCACTGTTGTTCTCTATGTAGATAAATGGTTTATCTAAAAACAAAGATGATGTGACTTACCAAATGAAAGTGCTGGCGGGTCGACAGACACACAAACAAACACAAACATACACACAAAATTCAAGCTTTCGCAACAAACTGTTGCCTCATCAGGAAAGAGGGAAGGAGAGGGAAAGACGAAAGGATGTGGGTTTTAAGGGAGAGGGTAAGGAGTCATTCCAATCCCGGGAGTGGAAAGACTTACCTTAGGGGGAAAAAAGGACGGGTATACACTCGCACACACACACATATCCATCCACACATACACAGACTAAATGGTTTAGCGGACAAGATGGGCAGCAATCTGTAGTTGTTTGTTGATGATGCTGTGGTGTGCAGTAAGGTGTTGAAGCTGTAGGAAGATACTAGATGACTTATGCAAAATTTCCAGTTGTGTGATGAATGGCAGCTAGCCCTAAATGTGGAAAAATTTAAGTTAATATGGAAGAGGAGGAGGATCAGACATGTAATGTTCGGATATAGTATTACTTGTGTCCTGCTTGACACAGTCATATAGTTTACATATCTGGCCATAATGCTGCAAAGTGATTTGAGATGGAATTAGCATGTGAGAACTGAGGCAGGAAAGGTGAATGGTCAACTTCAGTTTATGGTCAACTTCAGTTTATTGGGAGAATTTTAGGAAAGAGTGGTTCCCCTGTAAGGGAGACCACATATAGGATGCTGATGTGACTATTCTTGATTACTGCTCGAGATTTTGGGATCTGTACCAGACCGGATTGAAGGAAGACATCGAAGCAATTCAGAGGCTAGATTTGTTACTGGCAGGTTCAAACAACACATAAGTGTTATAGGGATGCTTCGGGAACTCAAATGAAAATCCCTGGAAGGAAGGTGACATTCTTTTCAATAAACAGTATTGAGGAAATCTAGAGGAACGGTATTTGAAGATGACTACTGAATGATTCTACTTCTGCCAAAATATATTGCAAATAAAGACCATGAAGAAAAGATATCAGAAATTGAGGCCCATACAGAAGCATATAGACAGTGCAGGTGGAGCAGGAAAGGAAATGACAAGCAGTGGTACAGGTTACCCTCCACCACACACCATTCGGTGGCTTGTGAAGTATCTATGTAGATGTGAGAATATCTGCTGCTAACAGGTACAAATGTGAGGGCAGATGATGTTGCACATACAAATATTATAAAATTTGTGCTGCACCAAACTAGAAATTGCTTATTTTCTTTCTTCATGGAGTTAGTATGTTTGTTACTTCTCAACAATGAAGTGGATGAGTGGATTTGGATGGACTTTGGAATGGACACAGCCTACACCCTGAATAAACAGAGAGGCTACCTTTCATTCTGAAAAAAGAAAAACACTATTCCTGCGGGCCAGTTAATGTGACCACTGTTCCCATGGTATGGACAATATGACTAAAATGTCATATGTGAAAGTTAACTATCAAATGAATGCATTAAGTTTAGTGTAGAGATTAGTTTTTTCCCTTAAGTAAACGAGTGAGTTGTGAGCAGTGAGAGACATGTATTCTGGCAGCTTCTCCCATTGTCTCAAAATGCGTTTTCCAGCCCCCTCCCCAATGTAACCCCACAGGTTGCGGCTAGTGAGGTCATATTTCAAAGTTTAGATGCAGTGCTATAAATTACTGTAATTTTGGTAAGGGTTTAGCATATATGACGACTGTTACTGTTTATCAAGGACAGAAAATTAGCACACAACAATGAATTGATGATACAGTAGTGGCAAGCAAAAGTGAACAGGAAATGATAAACTGATTTTTATTTGGTCCCATGTCATTACATCATGTACAGGGTGTATACTTGTACATCTCAACTTAATCCAATATCTTTAAATATTTAGCTTATGTGTTACAATATAAAACATCAAATTGGCAATAATTATGGAAACATTGCATATATTTTCCTCTCAATTAATATTTAGGCTTAAAGTTATTTACTTATATTTTAACTAAAAAAAATAAACAATGGTATATTTCTCAGATGGTCTTTATTTCTTATCACATGAATGAACATCTGCATTTTTTTTCTAGCAATGCACTGCATCTGATTTATGAAATTATTGTTCTGTATATGTACATCTAGCAAAATATTGATTTTTTTAGCTAATGGAATGCAGCTGTGGATGAGTCACTTTCTTTATTATTCAAGACAGCACTAGTGGCCAATTTTTTTGCAATACAAAAATTATTTTTGTGTTATTGCTGCTGGAGTTACCCCAAACAGTAATTTCAAACTGTAAACATGGTTCAATAAGCACTTGGTACACTGTACAAATAAGCTGATTGTCAGCATAATGGGCAAGCCGTTTCATCATAAATGTTACAGTGCCTAATTTACAGCAGATGTTGTCTATAGATTGTCTCCATTGGAGCTTATTGTCACACATAATAACCAAAAATTTTATCGAGTGAGTTTCTTCCAGTGTTGTTTCATCTATGAATATATCTACAAGGTCTTACTTTTATTGCTACTCACTATATAGAGGACACATTGAGTTGCAAGCAGTCTTGTTTCATCTATGAACATATCTACATAGTCTTCGTTTTTGTAATTTTGATTAATCAGAATAAGTTAAAAAATAATTTTCCCAAGGAGCCTCCTGAAGAAAAAGTGGGTTGTCTTATAATCAGTGTTATCTGACACTCAGGTACATATAGTACATTCCTGTTGTAGAGCTGTAGCAATAATTTTTTGAAGAGCCACCTATAACATATGAACTTTTCTATTGCCCAGTGTTTTACTGTCATTTTGTAGTTCACAAATAAAGAGTTAGTGGTCAGCTTGAAAACAACACACAAATATTATTTAGAAGTCTGCAGAACACCTAACAGTAAAGCAGTACGAAAGAAGTTGAACATAACTGGTATCACTTTGGCATTTAAATATGTCACAAAAACTATTTATGTATATTTTTAAGAGAGACAGAGGGAGGGGGGAGGGAGGGAAAGAGAAGCCCAGTGTAAGCAATAGCAAACATAAGAAGAAACACACTAAGTGAAAACTGACCTGTACATACTGTCAATTTTCTCAGAAGTAACCTCCTCACTTTTTTTTTCATCTGCTTTAAGCTCATTACATATTGGACAGAAAGTGTATGGCAAGAAGAATTCCTTCATCAGCATAATGTCTTCTTTCTTGGTCACACCTAGTGCCTGTGAAAAAAGCAAAGAATTATATCTATCTAATAATTAGTTCTCTATTAGCAAAAAATTAACTACATCTACTGCAATGCCATCTTTTAGTTCTCTATTAGCAAAAAATTAACTATATCTACTGCAATGCCATCAATTGGACAGAACGTGTAGGGCAAGAAGAATTCCTTCATCAGCATAATGTCTTCTTTCTTGGTCACACCTAGTGCCTGTGCAAAAAGCAAAGAATTATATCTATCTAATAATTAGTTCTCTATTAGCAAAAAATTAACTACATCTACTGCAATGCCATCTTTTCTTCCAACTGAATTCGAACAGTATTTCCAAAATTACTCAAATACCAATTTGAATTAGAGTGTGGACTTTACATTGTTGTATTCGATCATGTGTGTAAACAAATTAGATCTTAGACTACCTGAGGAACAAGCCCCACTTTCCTTTTGTTGGGCTCGTAGCTTACACCCTTGTGTTGTGCCCCTGCAGTGGCTAAAGCGACATAACAGTCATAAGGATCATCAAACCCTTCTGGTGTTGTGAGGGTCATACTCCAAATCTGTCGTGTTCAAAGGTTTGCCCATTACCCCCTTTCAAGACGTCAAAAAGAAAAGCTCAACACAAAGTAAAACAGAGTGCACCAAGCATTCAGTAACAGCTAAGTACAATTATTTAAGGAGGGCGGCAGGTCAACTTGGTAGTTCAGGTCTGACCTCTGTTATCTTAAGCAACCAGTGTGAACCCCCCCCCCCCCGTCTTCAGTGTCTGTGTAACAGTAAAATAGAGCTGGGGTAGTTTATAACCAGTGTAGTAATTCATGTCTCATGTCTACTTACAGAAGATGTAACTTCAATCAGCTGAATTTAAAATGATATTAAGAAAATAATTATAGTAGCATAAAGAAAAGGCTGTCATTTTGGGAGATAATATACAAATACAAAAGAAACACTGTAATGGTATTCATAGCCAGCACTCCTGCTGGTGAACCATGTATGAATGCCTTATGAACTAACTCACATATCAAATTCCCACAACCTCTCTCTTTCCATTCCAAACACCGTAGAGCCATAAAATTTCAAGCTGCTATGGATTTTCAAAACAGTGGATACTTTTGTGAAAATAAATTATTTCAATCCTATTTCTGAGACACAAAATGTTTCAAAAATTATAAACCATTTTAATGTCTTGATTGTAGTAATAACAACAATCCTGATGACCTGTTTCAGCTGATCTCAGTCATCTTAAGATCTCTTAATGGACAGAAAAAAGAAAAAAAACTAACCACAGACTGTTACCACAGACTGTTATTATTATGCAAAATAATTTGGATTAAACAAGAAGGGAGAAACACAAAACATACTTATAAAACGCTCATTACTGTAGTAATGAGTCATAATCAGTGTATGCAAACATGCAGTGTCATTTGGACAGCTGTGCTTACCTCTGCACTGTACTTGAAAGCGGAAGATATTGACCATAATTATCATTTTGGTGAAAATTCTAGAACTTAGGTTCCTCAGACTGCCCTGAACAACAACACATAAGCATTATAAATGTTTTATATGAAACTTGACATTATCAAGATGCAGATATGTGACCTAACTGTTCAATCCAAGCTATATTTGTCTCAATTGCAAATTATGGTAGAACAGAAAATTCTTACTTGTACTCTGTCATAAATATGTAAGATCAATAGAATATAAAACAATTAGAAGTGAACATACGATAAAAAATTAGTTACATAAGTAACACATATTAAGCATTGTATACACGTTATGCCATACAACTGGATGTATGTGGCACATCTGCATTTGATTGCAAGACAACAGTAGTTAAGTATGACTACAGGAAGGAAAGTGACTCCTGGTGGCTATGCGAACTTGTCAATGCATGCAGCAACATCCACAGACCATTCTCTATTTCACTTTGCATCTTGTATTTTAATATTGCTTGTCTTTCTACAGTTTTACACCTTTGACTGTACATATTTTATGTACCAAACATAAATCTTGCTTCCTAGCATCTTTCCCTAACACTTTTCATTAATGTTTAATTATGCAGATGTTGATTCTTTCCATCACAATTGTTAACTTTTTACCACTCTATCATTCTGCCACATGCATTAATTTACTGCATGGTTAATTCAGTAATGTACCTGTGCTGTAATTAGTGCTTTCTAGTAGACAGGAGCTTGCCTTCTTTAAAGATAGTGTAGAAATGCAGCATTTGTACAGCAATGTAATAAACAGTTTGATACAGTTCAGATCCATTAAATACAGTCTTGCCTCAGTCTTTGTAAAACAATGTGTCTAATTGTTTGTAATGTAAATGACTGTCACATTTTTAATCTTTAGTACAAACTGGAATGGAGTAATTTGTGACAATAATAGGAATTGTGACAAGTGAAGTTATTATAATGTTTAAATTGTTTAAATGTTTAAAATTAAGAGTTTGTAATATTGACTGCTAAAATACTCATAAAGTAACTTTTGGAAGACAAAGTGTGTATTTGATAAACAAATTATGTAAATTATGTTTATGATTTCTGCTGTGTGGAACATTGTGATTCAATAATTTTATATGTCATCATTGTAAACTAATTAAAATATTTTTTGGCATAGTTATAATGATATATATGTAGCAGCAACTTCGGGCACATGGTGGTTACTTTTTGAGAGGCACTTTGCAGCAGCTGTTGTTTTAGTAGTGTAAAGTGATGGTTAGCCACTTAGATATTGATTAACAATAGGTGTTGATACTGTAAAGAGTGTGCTATGTAAATTTTGCATTGGGGAGAAGACACTAAAAGTCTTCTGGAAGGACGATGGAACATGTAAACATTCTGGAGTTAGATGATTCTGTGGGTAGGTAGAATTTAACACATCATGGTAGCAGAGGAGGGAAAATATAGTAAAAGGGGGAACGATGGTCTGGTCTTCAAATGGTAATAAAAACTTCTCCAATCCTGAAATTTTATGTTACTTTAAGTGCAACAAAGTGAGGAAAGTGGAAAATTAAACAATATTTTCGCCCCTCCAACTGAGTTATTTTGGAATTTACATACAGCCCTCTGGATGAGGGATGTCAAGATACAGGGCCTCCAAGTACTGAATCACTGGTGTGCCCATATTCTAAGAAAAATTTCTTCCCAATGCTTTGTACAGAGGACCAGTTTTGGAGTAGAGAGGGAAAGATAAATAAGAAAGAGACAGAAAAACAGATGTCCTGCATGGTCCTTGGTTGGTGTATTTCAAATCCACCTGTTGTCTCATCCTCCTCAACTTGCGGCCAAAGCCATTCTGGAAAATACGGGGAAGGGAGAGTGTGAGAGAGACAGAGGGATGCAGAGTTTTACACCTTGTAATGATAGGATGTCTCAGAATCTACCAAGCTTTATCCACTTCCTTTTAATGTGAAAGTAATACTTGAGAAATGATGGGGATGGCAAACAAAAGAGCCAGAGGACAGAAAATGTTATGTCAAATAGGAAATATTACTGTTGGTTTCTTTCAAATTTAACTAATTTTGCTTTTCCCACTTCTAATTATTACAGACAACTGACAACCTGACTTGTGTGAGTTATTATTGGACAGACTGACAGTAGTCTTTATGTTGTGTATGCAGAAACTACAAAGTTCTGACGGACACCCAGCACAGTGGACAAAGTATGAGTGCTGATGACTGTGGTGAGTATGCCTTCATGAGTGGATAAAGTTCTCCCTCATTCTCGGGAAGTTGGTACCTAGGTCATGTTAGGTCACATTCTGTTGCTTTCAAGTTTTCTCCCTTTTATCAGTAAGATCTTAGATACAATAAGGGATCTTCTTAAGGATTAGATGGCAGTGGGTTTAACATAATCATCACTGGATGTTCATTCCCACTGTGCTGTATTCTTTGCTCCATTTGTCACCAATGTTCAAAATAATAAATGGTAATTAAGAGAGAAGAACAGTTCTTGGGTATGTCTGCAAGTTATTTGAGAATCCCCACCATCTGTGCTCTCATAATATGCAATGGCCTTGTTATTTTCTCACCACATTAGTGTTTCCTACAACTTAAGAATTAATGTGTAGGGGACCTCAACTTGCTGTGTCACATTTCACTAATCACTTGTTGCCATGATCTTGCCCTGGCATTGTTCAAGATTTGTCTGCTAATTAACCATTTCTCATGAAATAATGACCATCTTTGATGCTAAAGCATCCCAAAATTCTCATCCAAGACACTGCACATGAGAAGATATTTCTATCATTACCACCTGGACTGTGATTTAATAATTAACCTAATTTATAAAGTAGTAGGGAAGGAAGCTGGTCTGGAGGAGCATACAGAAACTAATATTCCATTTTGTCGAATCTATTGGAAGACTTTTACACCCATTGGGTGCTGAGCAGAAGTACTCAGCTTAATTTTCTTATTGGGGTGCATACTGAAAGTAGAGTAGGAACAGGCACCAAAATGTGATGGTTAGCTACTTTCACACTGACTAACAAAATGTATAATCTGTGCATCATGCCAGTGACACTTTGTTCAGTGTGGCACACAAATTTTGCACTGGAGAGATGGCACCAAAAGCCTCCTGGAATGAATAAGAGACATGTTAGTGTTTTAGTTCAGCTAATTTCCTTTCTTCCTCACTTCATGTGCAACTGCAGTTGGATGACTGTGTGGGTACATACAATTTAATGCATCATGATGGCAGAGGAAAAAAATGTAGTGTGAGTGGGAATGATGTATTGTTTTTCAGATGATAGCAAAAATATTACATTACTTTGAGAGTGACAAAGATGTGCGTTATCTGAGGAAGACGTCAAACATTAACAAAATCTCTCCCCTCCACCTGAGGTATTTTGGGAGTGAGAGAGATGTCTTTGGGTAGGGGAGGTGTCAAAACATAGGACCACCAAGGAGAGAATCATTGGCAAGTTTGAATTCTAATGAAAAGTCCTCCTCACCATTGGTAGAGAGAGCTGATTTTGGACTTCAGAGGGAAACACAGAATGAGAAAGGGACAGAAAAATGGATGTCCTGCATGGCCCTCAGTTGGCATGTTTCAAATCTGCTGGTCATCTCTTCCTCCTCTATCTGTGGTTGACTATCATTCTGCAAAAGACAAGGGAGGCAATATGTAAGAGAAGACAGTGGGATGCAGTGCTGTAAGCCTGGCAATGACTGGGCACTTCAGGATCTAACAAGTTTTACCCATTCCCTTTGGGTCTAAAAGTAAGACTTTTGAGAAAGTGAGGGTGGTGAATGGGAGAGTAAGTTATGGATTCAGACAATGGTAGATACTTTTATGTAAGGTGGGAAAGATTATAACTGAAATCTTTCAAATTTAAAGAATTTTGTTTTCCCCATTCCTATGATTGCAGAATGACCTGACTTGCATGAGTGATGCTCAGACAATGAAGAGTGGCTTTTACATTGAGTATGCAGGAACTATGGAGTGCTGACAGACAGACAGCAAGGCAGATGCAGTATGACAGTTCATGGCTGTAGTGAGTGTGCCTTAGCGTCTAGATCAAGTCCTCCGTCATTCTCAGGAAGGTGGTATTTAGGTCATGTTCTGTTGCTTTTGAATTTTGCTCACTTGTTTCAGTCAGTTCTTGGGTATGATCAGAGTTATTTTTATGTATTAAATGATGGTGGGTTCCATAAAAATCATCACTGGATATCCATGACCTTATCATTTTCTGCCCACATGAGTATATGTTGTATCTTTACCAAAGTAATGTGTTAGAGGACTACAATTAGATATGTAAAATTTCACTAAATACTCATTGCCTGGAATGTTGCTCTGGGGTTACTCAATATCTGTCTACTAATTAACCATGTCTTCCAAAATAAAGACCATTTGTCATGTTAAAGCAAACCATTGTTCTTCTTCAAGCCATCTTCCGCCACCTGCCTGCAAGAGCATATATCTGTTGTGCAAGAATTCCACCCTGGCCATGATTTAATCACTCACCCTAATTTCTGAAGTGGCAGGAAAGGAAGCTGGGCTGGTAGACCATACTGAAATTAATATTCCATTTTAGCTATCTTAATGTAAGCTTTCTTTAAACCCATTGAATGCATGATAGAAGTACTCATAGCTTAGTTGTCCTACTAGGATGAATACTGAAGGTAGAGCAGTTGGCTTACAGTAGTAGTAATTCAACATTGGCTGAATGGCAGTTGTGGTAAGTTGTATTATGGCAGTAGAAGTTGTATTATGAGATTTTGAAAGTAATGGTGTAGTTGATGAAGACATTTCATGAAGAAAATGAACAGGTGATCGATACATGAAGCTGAACTTCTCATTTTGAAAAAGTTACCATTCCTGAAACAAAAGTTTAGATACCAACTTATTGGTACTTCAGTGTCTCATGCTATTTGCATGTCAGCTATGGAGAACTTTCAACAGCAAATTACACTAGCCAAGCAAAAATTATGAACGTGACATTACCCATTTTGATAACAGTAATAATAATCAGAAATATACTTTTTGCAAGATCTGAGGTATATGCAGTCAGTGAACCTAAAATTTTGTATTTTATTACTGCATTCTCATGTCTTGTTTAAGAACAAGGAATGTTACAGTATACACTACTTAAAACATCAATTGTAACTAAGTTTTTTACAGTATGTTCAATTTTCATTCTCTTATATTCTGCATATTTTGTGTATTACAAGTTCTGATGTTCTTTTCTGTCTTTTCTAGAGCTGACGACAATTGTCAAACAATTGAAACCAGTAATCTGTAGTATATTGTGACCAAGACAAATCAAAGTTGTATAATTTTAATTATTTATTCATCCGATGGTCATCTCACAATGATGTAGGATTTGTCGTCATAATGCAATTAAAGTAAATAGCTCTGATATACATAAACAGAAAGCAGATAAGAATCTTTTACAAGGATAGTACAGGTGATCAGCTGTGGCCTTGCTGAAGACAATTACTTGAAATTATTTAGGAAAACCACTGACAATCTATATCTGTATGGCTGGACAGAGCAAACACCATCCTCCAGAACTGGAGTCAGTGTCTTAACAATGGCACTGCCTCATTCGGTTGGTCCCTATAGTACAATGTTCTTCTAATCCCAAACAATATGTACCAGATAACTTATAATACAAAACAAATTTTTGTACTGCACCACTGCAAGCTCCATGGACTCCCACTGATGATCGAGGACCAAGAACATTAACATCTCCATCAGATGAATTAGCAATTGCGAATAATGACTAACATTGGCTGTAGGACGGAATGAGGCCAATGAAAATTTGTGCCAGACCAGGACTCGAATTCGGATTTCCTGCTTATCGCAAGCATTTGCCTTACCATTTGGCTATATAGGCATGACTCACATGGTAAGGTGACCACTCACGACAAGCAGGAAATCAGGTTTGAGTCCCGGCCTGTCACCAATTTTCATTGTCGTCATTCCATTTTACAGCCGACGGTAGTCATTATTCACAATTGCGAATTCATCTGATGTGTTTCATAATGGCTGTGGTTGCCGCATGTTATCAGAATAACACAGGCATTGTAATATTGTATTAACATCTCCATGACCTCCCTTCAGTCCATATGGAAAAATTTTAAGCATCCACCCAGTACATGAGAGTCTTAGCAACTGTGATGGAAGACTGTGTGATGTAAGCCTTTGGAGGCTTCCAACTGGAAAAATGGGCAGTCATGAGCAATCATCAAATTAAAATACAGATGTAAATGTAATGCACAAATTCATTGTGGAGTAATCAACAATTTGACGTCATGATGTGTGATGTCACGGCATGTATTGTCAAACACTTTTCTTTGCAATTCAGAGAATTTTATGCTGCAGCACTACACCCCTAAATTTAGCAACCAGACATCACTTCTTTCTGGAAACTGCTTAAGAACCCCATTACAGAAGGATACTGTCAGCTTCGAAGTGTGTAATTTTTTATGATCACTAAGACATTAACAAGGCAAGGATTCTAAATTATGTCTCAGCAGAAACCAATAAGCATTTAGGAATATTTGTGTAACTATTATGATATCAAGGTCAAGGTCAAGGCCAATGCCAGTGACAAAGCTAATGCCACATATATACAGTCAGATCACAAATATTCCATGCTCTATCAAGGAAATTGAAACTGTAGTTAATTCCCTCAAAAGCAATATGTCCCCTGTATTGATAATACCATGAGTGAGTTATTAACATCCTGTTCTTCACAAACATTTAGTCACAAATGGAATACATCACTATCACGGAGTATAAACTCAGACAGACTGAAATATGCTGTTGTCTGATCCTGTAAAATAATTGTCATAAGACAGATGTTAAGAATTATCAACCAATCACACTGCCTACTTACTTCACTGAGGTAGTGGAAAAAATTATACCTACATGTGCAAAAATACACTTATGCTAATTTTGATTTCAAAAGAATCTCTGCACAGAACATGACACTTTTCAATACAAAAATCAAATTACACAAAATTTAAGTGATAATATAATGCTGAATGGAATTTTATGAGATTTGTCAAAAGCATTTGATTGTACACAGTATTCTTGTAGAGAAGCTAAATATTATGGTATCAGAAATATTGCTGGTGACTGGTCACCTTCCTATAAAACTAAAAGAAGACTGTGCCATTAACAAATTCAGGGAATGTATATAACAAAATAGCATCTCCAGAAAAGGAATAATTGCCATAGGGCGAAGCATACAGTGGAAAATCTGCAATTGGATGCAATGGGATAACATTATGAATTAGGATGGATTACAGTACACCACACAGAGGTGACACTGATTAGAACAGGCACATTTAAAAGTAGATGGTTAAATTTTTTGTATTATGTGACAAAGTCCTGCATCAGAATGAGAAACACACATATACAACTTACACATGAAAGACCACTGTCATGACCAGACACTGTGACCAACTGCAAAGAGTAGCAACATCAGCTGGGTTGGGTAGTGGGGACACAGAAGAGGCATGGTGCCGGATGGTAGAAGGACAGCAGGGTAGGAGTGGGGGAAGATGCTGTAGCACTACTTGTGCATGGGTGCACAAGAATGAGGTAGGGACGGAATCATTGGCTGTTAGGTGCACTACTGGAAGAGCTGTGATGGGTAGAAATAGCAGAGGAGAGGAACAAAGAAAGGGAACTGACTGTGTAGGTGAGCTGGAGGAATAGAAGATGTGTGTGAGACTGTAGTGTCATGGAAGGAGGTCTGAACTGGCAAAGATTGTGGTGAGGGGTTATGGAAGTGAAGGATATTTTGCAGGGAGTTCCACATGTTCAGTTCAGAAACGCTGGTGTTAGTGAGAAGGTTCCAGAGGGCACAGGCTGTCATGACAATGTTGTGCAGTATATTCAGCACCTGGATAGGTGAAGGACCCAGCAGTTGTTGTGAGTTTTAGAGGGAGCATTAGGCAACATCTGACTAGAACAGGGGGGGGGCAACACAGTAGAAGATGAATGGGTATCTTTGGGTGATGAAATAGTGAAGGCAGCAGAGGATCAAGCAGGTAAAAAGACAATGTCCAGTAGAAATCCTTGGATAACACAAGAGATATTGAATTTAACTTATGAAATAAGAAAAGCAGCAAATGAAGCAGGTGACAGGGAATACAAATGTTTTAAAAAACTGATTGACAGTAAGTGCAAAATGGCTAAGCAGGAATGGTTATAGGACAAATGTAAGGATTTTGAAGCATATTTCACTAGGGGAAAGATAGATACTGCCAACAGGAAAATTTAAGAGGCTTTCGGGGAAACAAGAAGCAGGTGTATGACTATCAAGAGCTCAGATGACAAACCAGTCCTAAGTAAATAATGGAAAGCTGTGGTGGAAGGATTATATAGAGAGCCTATACAAGGGAGAGGAGCTTGAAAGCAATATTATAGAAAGGGAAGTGGGCATAGATGAAGATGAGATGGGGGATATGATACTGCGAGAAGAATTTGGTAGAGCTCTGAAAGATCTAAGTCAAAACAAGGCCCTGGGAGTAGATGATATTCCGTCAGAACTACTGCCATGACAAAACTCTTCCATCTTGTGTGCAAGATGTATGAGACAGGTAGAATACCCTCAGACTTCAAGAAGAATGAAGTAATTCCAACTAAAAAAAAAGCGGTTGCAGACAGGTGTGATAATTAGTGAACTATCGGTTTAATAAGTCATGGTTGCAAAATACTAAAACGAGTCCTTTACAGAAGAGTGAAATACTGGTAGAAGCCGAACTCAGGGAAGATTGGATTTCAGATAAATGTAGGAACACGTAAGGCAATACTGACCCTACAACTTGTCTTAGAAGATAGGTTAAGGAAAGGCAAACCTACATTTATAGCATTTGTAGACTTAGACAAAGATTTTGACTGCGTTGACTGGAACACTCTCTTTGAAATTCTGAAGATAGCAGGACTAAAATATAGGACCCAAAGATTATTTACAACTTGTACAGAAACTGGATGGCAGTTATAAGAGTGAGTCAAAGGGTATGAAAACGAGGCAGTGGTTGAAAAGGGAGTGAGACAGGGTTGGATCCTGTCACCTATGTCATTCAATATGTACACTGAACAAGCAGTAAAGGAACCCAAAGAAAAGTTTGGAGTAGAAATTAAAGTTTAGGGAAAAGAAATAAAAACTTTGAGGTTTGCTGATGACATTGTAATTCTGTCAGAGACAGCAAAACACATGGAAGAGATGTTCAAGAGAATGGGCAGTATTTTGAAGGGAGGCTATAAGATGAACACCAACAAAAGCAAATCAAGGATAATGGAATATTGTCAAATTAAACCAGGTGAACTAAGGGAATCAGATTAGGAGATGAGACACTTAAAGTAGTGAATCAATTTTGTTATTTGGGCAGCAAAATAACTGATGATGGCCAAGGTGAGAGGATATAAAATGTAGACTGGCAATGACAAGAAAAGCATTTCTGAAGAAGAGAAATTTGCTAACACTGAATACAGATTTAAGTGTTAGGAAGTTTTTCCTGGAGGAATTTACCTGGTGTGCAGCCATATGTGGAAGGGAAGCTTGGATGATAAAGAGTTTAGATAAGAAGAGAATAGAAGGTCAAGAAATGTGGTGCTACAGAAGAATAATGAAGATTAGATGGGTAGATTACATAGTTAATGAGGATGTACTGAATAGAATTGAGAAGAAAAGCAATTTGTGGTACACCCTGACTAGAAGAAGGGATTGGTTGATTGAACCCATTCTGAGACATCAAGGGATCATCAATTTAACACTGGAGAGAAGTGTGGGGATAAAAATCATAGAGGGAGACCTAGAGATGAATATAGTAAGCAGAGTCAGAAAGGTGTAGGTTGCACTAGTTATTCAGAGATGAAGTTGCTTGTACAGGATAGAGTAGCACAGGGAGCAGTGTCAAACCAGTCTTCAGACTGAGGACCACAACACAACATTATGGCTGTCACATGAACAGGCAGGATCATATTACAGGCCAGGTCTTGAAGATGAGAGGAAAGGAGGGGAAGTCCATCTCTCTATCTCTATCTCTCTCTCTCTCTCTGTTTTAACTCACAACTATTGCCAGCTATTGACAGCACTTGCTTCCTCACTGGGTTGGCAATGGAATACCACTGTGAGACAAGTGGGGATGATAATGAGGACATTATTTCTCATTTAAGGGCATGATGAAAAGTATCCAAAATTCTTTCAGAGAAGTTGATTCAGTTGCTCTAGTCCTGAATGGTACTGCCATATGGGTTATGAGGGGCCCATTCCATTGTTGTCAGCCAGTGGACACATGGGGTAGCAGGAAACTATGGAGATAAGGCATGGAAGAGTTGTTTCTGGACAAGATGATAAATGCCATTTCAATCTGTGAAGGGCTTAGCGAGACATTCAGCAAATTTTGTAGTGGCTAGTCATTACTTCTGATGCAATAACCTTGGGTGGCTCAACTGTATGGAAGGGACTTCTTGGTGTGAAATGGGTAATGGCTGTCAAAACGGAGGTTGATGGTCTGTAGGTTTGGTGTGGACAGAGCTACTCAGGGAGTCATCTGTGAAGTGGATGTCAGTGGTGAGGAAAATGGTTTGTTGGGCTGAGGAGGATCGTGTGAAGTGGATAGGAATAAAATGCAGAGATTCTGGAGGAATGTGGATAGAGTATCATTACCCTCAGTCCAGATCATGAAAATGTCATCAATGAATCTAAACCTGATGAGGGCTATGGGCTTCAGGGTGGCAAGGAAGGAACCATCCAGGTGGCCCATAAATAGATTGGCACAGAATGGTGCCATGTGGGTGCTCAGATTTGTTTGTAGGTGATGGCTTCAGGGGAGAGATTACTATGGGTGAGGATATAGTATGTTGTGGTGACCAGGAATGAGGTTTCAGGTACTGGGAAAGGTAGTACTCAACAGAGGCAAGGCCAAAGGCAGTGCTGTATAACAGGATGACGATCCAGCTAAGTAGCATTAAAGAAAGGAGGAAGAAAGGAAAACTCATCAAACCCTATTGTTTGAAGTTTATTGTGTTGCACTGGATGTGGAAAATGAGGCAAGAAAATAATACTGTTGGAAGACTTTGTTTCTTCAGTCTTCAAGTATTGTCATGAAAGCCTAGTTGGAAGTCATTTGGGAGTGTTAAAAATTTGCATGAACAGTAGAGAAAAATTTGTTTAGAAAGGCATGGATTAACAGAGTAACAGGCTGATGTTATGGCACAAAATTTGTGGGGATCAGCAAATGCACTCTAAATATGTGACAAGGGTTTCTACCATCCAAAATTGCAATTAAGCCTTTGCAAAAATTAAATGTTGATTGCGTGGGACTGCTCCCACATTCCAGAAAGGATAACTGGTATGTCCCTGTTTGTTTAGATGTGTTCAAGCACTTCTGCTGGTTGCTTCCCACTTGTAATATTACTGGCCAAGGGTCTATAAAGTGTTTGCAAGGTATATTTGGCACTTTTGGGCCTTGCAGCTGAAGCTGTAGAAAGGGCACAACAAGCCTTCAAGGACTTGAAAAAGGTAGGGAAATTTGTAAAGAGAAAGAAAGTTCTGTTGTTAGGTAGCTCCCATGGTAGAGGTGTTGGCCAACTACTGCAGAAAAATCTAGGTTCAGAGTACCAGGTCACAAACTTTTACAAGCCTAGTGCAGATTTGGGTCAGGTAACAGAGGATGTAGGTTCTTTATGCAAGGATTTCACAAAGGAGGATGCCATGGTTATAGTGGGTAGTCAAGGAAATAGCACTGAAAGAGACTCTGAATATTCCATGGAGAGTGACCTGGTGAAAATAGCATCAGCAACAAAGCATACAAGTGTGGGATTTTTGTCTGTGTTGAGACGCCGTGATTGGCCTCATCTGAACTCTTCCGTCAGGAGGGTGAACTTGGAGCTGGAGTGTCTGCTTAGGGCGGATATAGGGTCCCATATTGGTTTGATTCCTGTGGATGCTATCGATAGGTGGGACTACACTAGGCATGGCCTTCATGTCAATAGGAAAGGGAAGGGAAAACTGTCTGGGTTGACTGCAGAAAACTTAAGGGGGGACAATGTCACAAGTGGTAAAATACCAGTGGTCACAGGTGTCAGAGGGATGCCTTTTTTAGGATAGGGAAGGGGGAAAGAAAACGAGTTTTAAGAGAGATTGGCAGACACACTCAGTTTGAGAAAACAGCTGAACAGGAGTCAGATTTTAGCATACAGCCTCCATTCAAACAATGTTTAACAGAAAGTAATCAGAAACTGCCAGTTCATCGTTGCCAAAGCAGCTATAGTCCCATTAATATGCAGTATCAGTTATCTTTATTACACCAGAACATTCCGGGACTCATATATAAAGTTGGTGAACTACTCATTTGTATTGATGAAATGAATTCATCTAACCAAATTGACATAATCTACCTCTCTGAACATCAAGTGACCACTGGTATAGATATGTTAGACATTTCAGGATTCAAGCTAGCTTCCTACTTCTGCAGGGTAGATACGGATGGAGCAAGAGTTGTCACATTTATTAAAAACTGACATAAATTCAAGAACATTGACATTAATAAATTCTGTTTAGAGCAGCATCTAGAAGCATGTGCAACAGACGTAGAGTTCCATAACAGATCCTATACAATAGTAACTATTTACTGAGCACCTGTAGGAAATTATAATCTATTCATAAATCATCTAGAAGCTATTTTGGGTTATTTAACAGGAAGAAACAAAGAAATTTTGATTGCTGGTGACTTTAATACAGATTTTCTAATGCAATCTTCCAGTAAACATTTACTGCAGTTAGTAATGTTGTCTCAATCTCACTGTAAACTTTCCAACTAGGATCACTAAATCCTCAAGAACAGCCACAGATAACATTTTTATAGACAAATCAAAGGAACAAAATCATATCATAAAACCTGTAATAAATGGACTATCAGATCACGGCATGCAGCTAGATGTATATTCTAAGCAGATTATCAAGGCTGCTAAATCTGAGTACAGGAGAGTAGTCAATCAACCAAAAATTGAGTGTTTTAGAAAACTGCTCAAAGATATGAACTGGAAAGATGTTTATAGTGTTCATGACATGAACGAAAAATATAACACATTCATGAACAATGTCAGTATCATGTTTGAAAACTGTTTTCCTCTAAAAGTTACTCAAATTAAACAGATAACCATGGATTACACAAGGAATAAAGATTTTCTGTAAGACAAAAAGGAAAATGTATCTGTCGGCCAAGAATAGCTCCAATGCTGATGATTTAGATAAATACAAGGAATACTGCAAAATATTAAAAAAGGTAATTCAGACATCTAAACAAATGCACTACAAGAAGAAGATAGCAATGTCAGGGGACAAAATAAAAACAATATGGGATATAGTGAAAGAGGAGACTGGTAGAACCAGAAAGGTACAGGAGCAGATAGCATTAAGGGTAGATGATACATTAGTAACCAATGGGCATAGTGTGGCAAATCTATTTAATGAGTAATTTATATCTGTTACTGATAGAATGGGATTGTCAGGATCAGTAAATAATGCCCCTGAATATCTGAAACTAGCCTTTACAAATAGCTTCAGGTACATGAATATGTCACTCACTTCACCAAAGAAATAACTTACATAACAAAATCTTTAAAAACAAAGCATTCTAGTGGTTACGATGAAATATCAACAAAGTTAATTATGGCATGTTCTTGTGAGTTTAGTACAATTCTAAGTTACTTATGTAACCAGTCAATTATAACTGGGACATTTCCTGACTGGCTAAAATATGCAGATGTTAAGCCTCTATTCAAGAAAGGGGATAAAGAGATATCATCAAACCACAGACAGATTTCACTTTTGCCAGCGTTCTCAAAAATTTTAGAAAAAGTAATGTACAGGCAGCTTCTCAGCCATCTGACCACAAATAACATATTATCAAGAACAAAGTTTGGATTTCTGAAGGGTTCTGATATCGAGAAGGCTATTTACACCTACATTGAAAATATACTTAATTCATTAAATAACAAGTTACAAGCAGCAGGTATTTTCTGTGATTTGTCAAAGGCATTCAATTGTGTGAACCACAACATCCTTTTAAATAAATTAGAATTCTATGGTGTCACGGGCAGTGCTGCAAAATGGTTCAAGTCATACCTCACTAACAGGAAACAAAGGGTGTCAGTGCAAGGGACTAGTGAATTAAGTCATCAGTCATCATCAGAATGGGAAGAAATTACATTTGGTGTGCCACAAAGATCCATCTTAGGGCCATTGCTTTTTCTTGTGTACATTAATGATCTCTCAGCAGTTACACTGCCAGAAGCAGAGTTCATTTTGTTTGTGAATGACACAAGTATTGCAATAAATAGTATGTCGAGTGTAGTTCTAGAAAGATCTGCTAATGATATTTTCATGGATATTAATAAATGGTTTAAAGCCAACTCACTGACATTAAATTTCGAAAAGACTCACTACATGCAATTCAGAACCTGTAAGAGGTTTCCACCCAGCATATGCATAAAGTATGAAGAAGAGCAGATAGAAGAGGTTGAAAGTCTTAAATTCCTGGGATCACAACTTGATAATAAATTCAGTTGGGAGCAGCACACCACAGAACTGCAGAAACACCTTAACAAATCTGTATTTGCAATTCGAGTGTTAGCTGACATAGGCGACATAAAAATGAAAAAGCTTGCATACTTTGCCTACTTTCATTCCATAATGTCATATGGTATAAATTTTGGGGTAACTCTTCAAGTCAAACAAGTGGAATAAATTCATGGACGTCCTTAGAAACCTCTTCAAAGAACTGGGTATAGTAACTACTGCCTCCTTAATGAAATTTGTCCTAAATAATATATCTCTTTTTCCAACAGACAGCTCAGTTCATACATACAATACCAGGAACAAAAATGATCTGCACAAGGACTTAAAAGCAATTACTTTAGTTAAAAAAGGGGTCCACTACTCAGGAACACTCATCTTCAATAATTTGCCAGCAAACATAAAAAATTTACTTACAAATAAAGATCAGTTTAAAAGGAGCCTGAAAGACTTACTAGTGGCCAACTCCATCTACTCCATTGACAAATTTTTTAATAGAAACAAATGATGTATTGTATATATTCATAGTATTAGTATTGTTATTTCAGCTTTAAAAAAAAATTGACATGTTCCACATCCTCGAGGACCTCCTCAGCATGGATCTATGGAATGAAAAACTAATGTAATCAAATCTAATCTAGTCACATGCTGGTTTCTGATAATGCTACAACCATTAAATCCAATGCATTTTGTAATTTCTGCTTTGAAGTAGGGGTGATTCACAGTACAAACCCTTCCGTGGCAAATGGGTGACTCATAATTTCAGGGCAGCCTGGATCATTTTACACCATAGCAGTTATACCCAGTGGGTTAGATGCTTATCTTTGCTAGGGCACACCTTAAATATTGCTGAGCTCAAAGCTGACAATGCCTTGTCAGCTACCTTGATTCTGCATTAAAACTAATTCATTGCTTGACAACTTGTAGTCACATAATGATTTTCTTCCAGAGAAGGTGGATGCTGCACAGATCTGTGATGATTGGAAGTGCACTTGTATTAACATGAGACTAGTCATGAAATATGGAAAAATGTTTTAATGCTGGAAGATTGACAATCTTACCGAAACGAGAGGATCTTGTTCAGGTGAAAAACTTTGATGTGACAGGTCATGTGGCAGATGAAATAACAAGAAAACTTTTGCCCAGGTTTGCGAGACCTGCCCAAATGTTGTGTTTTTTGAATGAAACAATGGAAAATCCAAGATGGAATGGAACAACATTATGAGGAGGAAAGTTGCTACTCACTTGAGTCACGACTCAGCATCTCTGCTATACGGTGTTTTTAGAATGCAGTTAAGCCTTATGTGGAAGAGGATGAACCTAAATACAAATGTGCCCTAGTGATGACTGATGTAGTGTTGTAAAGTGCACAATAGTGATTTCTGCTTCATGTAGTAGGTGGGTGAAGTTGAATTACTCCACATCATGATCTTTTTTCTCTTTTTGTTTTGACAATGAAATCATGTCATTCAAAGACATGGAGCTGTTTCCTCACAAACATACATTGTGAGATGGAGCTGAGAATTTGTGGTTAATGTGCAAATGTGAGTGTTCAGTCTCCATTCATTTCCCATGGGCTTGAGTATGGCAGGGAAGGATGTGCCAAACGTAAGTCATCACAAGTTTTGGGTGACTCAAATTCCCTCTTCAACGCATGCTGCAACACGGCAATGTGAGCAGCACGAGTACGGTGCTGTCTAGTTGCAGCTGTTTCTTACTGGGCACATAGGAGGAGTGATCTGGATTCAGCCTTTGGCCTAGAAGTATCAATGATTCAGCTTGTTCTTCCTGCAGAATGCCACTCACTGTACCACTGCAGTCACCTACTTGGTCCATATTGGTGTCAGTGGTGGTTACTATCAATGCTTAAAGAAAGTTTGTACGCTTGTGTCCAAATTTGTAAGGTGCTGCTGCATCGCTTAGCTGATGTTTCTGTGCATCCACTGTGGCTGACTAATATATGTAAATAGGATCTGGTGGTATCTTATTGCAATCAATGTTCACTAGGTTGTAAACTGAGAACAATGCCGAATTGCAATGGTCAGGCAAATAATATTATCTCTGCTGCTAGTAGAACTATTTATTCTAGGCATGGATAATAGCATGTTGTTTGTTAGTTTGGTGTATTCAATATGTGTTCACTTAAAATATTTTATGTTTAAAAGGATGGACTGTCTTATTGTAATTGTGTGAGAGATTAACATTTACTGGGGATTTTGGGATTTGAAAATTAGAATAAAGAAATTGTTAATGAGGGCTTTAAAATTATTTTAAAGAAATCTGTTTGCTGGATGTTCAAACTGTAATAAGGGCAACTTGTTTTAAAGGAATATGTAACATCCACTTCATCACTAGAACTGTTACACATTGGAGGGAGGTGGCATCAACAGTGATATGAATGGGGCCATATTGATAGGAACTCTTGTAGAGGAAATGGTTGGTGTCTTTTATATAGGAGGTTAGGTTACACGCAATAGGCCAAAGGTGTTGGGCAATAAGGGCAGAGATTTTCTCTCTGAGGGAGCAGTATCCAGCAACAGTGGGGTATCCTGGGTGGTTGGTGCCATGCGAAGTAACTGCACAGTCTGAGGTGCGATGTCACAGATTGCATGGCCCCTCCTGCCAGAAGTTTGAGTCCTCCCTTGGACATAGGTGTGAGTGTTGTTCTTAGCGTAAGTTAATTTAATGTAGTTAAAGTACTGTGTAAGTCTAGGGACCGATGACCTCAGCAGTTTGGTCCCTTAGGAATTCACACACATTTTTTTGGGTGGTTGGGTTTATGTATTTTAGGAAGCATTTATAAGGTAGGAGTCTGGTGAATGTGGACATGAGGAAGGAGACTGACTTAGAGGAGAGGTTCTGGGATGGACCTAGAAATCTGAGGGATTAGAGACCATATTGCATTTCCGGACTGTCTCCTCCATACCCCTACCACCCAGATTGCTTCGGCCATCATATGCAGTTGCTCACAATCTGACCTCAACAGTCAGAGACTGTGGCCATGTGCATGTGAGTTGTGTTTATGTGAATGTATCTGTATATTTGGTCTAATTCTGAAGAAGGCTTTTCGGCTGAAATCTTACTTGTTTAGCAGCCTTTTTGTTGTGCTTATCTGTGACTCAACGTGTCCACTATATGGTGACCAGCAAGCTGTCCTTTCATAAAACTGTAGTTATTAAAGATACAGTTATTCAATATTTCATAGCCATCCTTTTCGGGATTTAACTAGTGGTTGAGTCTTGGGCGATATACATAACTGGAGCATGACCAATATCCCTGAGAATCGATCACCATGTGAATTCCACAAGTTCTTAAATATTCCAAGTAAGCATAAAAAGGAGCACAAACAAATAACACAAACATGAACATATATCCTGCAACCAGTTCCATATGAACAGTAAATGGGGCATTGAAAGAACAAATGGTGGATTCATTCACTGCTTAAACACAGCTATCAAAATCTTTCAAAGCCAACTCCTATTGTTACATAGGTAACTTGTTCCTTATTGTCCACTCACAGTGAATTCTGTAGTTGTTTTCATGAATTATCAGGAGTTCAAAGCAAGATATGAAAATTCACATCTAAGTTTTTCATGAATTCCAATAAATAAAAACAATAACAATAATTATCACTATCATCAATCATTTACTATTTATTGCTATCTAAAGGCTTCCTTGAGACTTTTTCCATGCATTACAATCTTCAGCTACCTGCATCCACGTGGGTCCTGCATGTAGTAGTAGTTTACACACTCTGCTTTAGATCATAGCTTCAGTCATTTATTATCTCCTGGAATCTAGGAAAGAAATTCCTTGGGCCATCTACTAATGAAAAATTCAGGATGGAGTAAGTACAGTATAATGGAAAGCATAGATTGTTACTCATTGTATAGAGGAGATGTTGATCTGCAAACAGGAACAACAAAAAGACTGCTTCACACATGAGCTTTTGGACAAAAGGCCTCCTTCTGATGTAGAAAATACACACACATTTATGCAGTCACAATTCACGTACATGTGACCATTGAGGCCAGGGGAAAGCAGTAATTGTGAATAACTATCTTGAGGCTCAAGCTCACTCTTATATCCATATCTGCTTACAATAAATTTGTTTATGGCTTGAGGGCAACTACATAGTGTAGGTTACCAGTGACTCAACATCAGATATCAGAAAAATATGCAGATAATTTTGAAGGAATATCTCAAACAGGGTCACAAAACAGAAAATAAAACACAGCTAAAATGAAAGAACCCCAAAGCAACCACTCTGAACAGCCTACTAAAAATCCATAAGCAGGACATAACAAGCTGGCCAGTTGTAAATTTCAGTAGTGCACGTTTGTATCACATAGTCAGAGAAATGACTACATACTTATGGAAACATTATGTACACATGAACAACAATAACATACACAATAACAAAGAGCTGTTACAAAAAATCACACACATCAACACATTCAAATCACTCACATTAACATCATTCGAAATCATGTCAATGTACACCAGTATCCCAATGACAGTATCACCATCATCAAACAACACTAAAGAAAAATATTCTGAAACCCTACATACAAGAAACAACAACATTCTAAAATTATCACACAGCAAAACTGTTCCTCATTTGACATCCAGTTCACTTCCAATGAGACAGACTCCCCACAAGGTCACCAGTCTGCAGACTCTTAGTCGAATCTTTCTTAACCACACCAAGAACATAATATTTGAAGGCATAGTGGAACTGAAGCAATACAAAACAGAATATTGGCATCACTATGTAGATAACGCAACACCTTCTAGATGAAACATCCAGTTCTGTTCAACAACAATACAAAGATTTAATCACAGTTCACTCAAAAATAAAATTTATCATAGAAACAGCAATGACAAAAAGTTAAATTTCCTTGACCTCATAATACACAGGCACAACAACCAACACCAATTTACTATATACAGAATACACACAAGAACTCAAAGCATCCTGTAACAGGCAGATTACAATTCATGTTGCACAAACTGATTAAAACTCCTTTCAATGACAAAAACTATAAAAATGAACCACAGACAATCTAACAAATAGCTGTTAAGAATGTATATGACACATGCAAGGTAGACAGACTGAACCACAAGGTTAAAGCAAAGATAAAAATGATACCTAGCACATAAAAACAAATAGGTCATCACCAACATACAAACACTGGATATAAACCTACAGAGCACAAACACATAGAATATAAATACACACACACACACGTGCGCACGCGCACGCACACGCACAGAGAGAGGGAGGGAGAATACACACACACATGAACAAGAAGCACTCAAAAAAATAGACAATTGATCGATTAATTGAGAGAATATGGGACCAAATGGCGAGGTCATCAGTCACGTGATTCCAAAGGGGGTTACATAAGAAAGAGAGTCTGCTAAAAGTGAACGGATTCAGTCAGAGGAGTCAAATTATAAAAGAGTGAACATTAAACACACACAGTGTACGGTAAGGATAACAGGTGAGACCAAATCTAATAACTGGGAAAAGGGGGGGCAGTCATGGGGCCACAGACCGTGAGACTGCAAAAGGAGTCCAAATCACAACCAACCCGCTCCTGTTCCGAGACGAAAGGAGAACCTTATATCTGGAAATAAAAACCACTTTCATGGAGGAAACCAAGGACCAGGTCAACCATCCATGGATCATCTGCCAATATTACATTTAAGGAAGCATGAAGGGTCGAAAGAAGGGAACATGCCACCAATATGTGAGATATCATCAGCCTGGTGCCACAACCACATTGTGGGGGTGGGTCATTATGTAGGAGGAAACAACGGGTGAGCCGGGTATGACTAATGCGTAAATGACATAAAACAGTGGACTTCTTCTGAGAGGGGCAGAAAGAAGTGCCCAAACTGCAGTAGACTCCTTGATTGTGTGGAGTTTATTACTATGAGCAGTGGTGTTCAAGATGGCATTCCACTGTTGGGCAAAGAGAGATTTGACACAGATACGCATATCTGCAGCTAGAATCGTGAAAGGAAAAGGGGGGTATGTATCTGCTTCTCTAGCCAAACGGTCAGCCAATTCATTCCCTGGGATTCCCACATGACTCGCGACCCAGAGAAAGATGACTGAAATGGTGGCATGCTCAAGGGCAGAGAGAAGGTCATGGATGGTAGAGACCAAGGGATGACGAGAGTAGCATTGATCGATAGCGATAGCCTGAAGGCTGCTCATGTAGTCGGAACAAATTAAAACACTATGTAGGGAGGCCTGAGAAACAAAAATGAGGTCCCTGTAAATGGCTAGAAGCTCTGCCATAAATACACTACATGATCCTGGCAACAAATGGTGCTTGAAGAGGATAGGAGACCTGAAAGCATATCCCACCTTATCAGTAGTTTTAGAACCATCAGTGTAAAAGATGGTGGCACCCTCGAACTCTGCAAGAATGGCACATACAAGATGCCCCGGTAAACCATAGGAGCAACAGAGACCTCAGGACCCTGGAAGAGATTGGTCCTAATCTGTGGTCTAGGCACCATCTAAAGGGGGAGGGGGGGGGGGGGTGTACAGGAGGAAAGACATGAGTCACAGACCAGGGAGTGCAGGTGCAGATGGAGATCCCAGCAGAGGGTAGTGAGAAGGAGGCCAATTGACAATCCCATCCACAGGTGGGTTTTAGGTGGGAGACATCCCTCATTGGCAAACAGTACAGGGTGTACAGGATGGTCAGGGAATTGGCGAATGGTGACTGTGTAAGAAACGAGGAGTTGGCTCTGTAGGATGTGTAGAGGGGGAATCCCCGCTTCTCTGAGGAGACCATCAACAGGACTAGTGCAAAAGGCACAAATATCCAGACACACCCCACAGTGATGGACAGGGTCAAGGAGTTTCGAAGTGGAATGAGTTGCTGAGCCATAAACCTGATTACCATAATCAAGTCTGGACAAAACCAGAGCACAGTAAAGATAAGGAAGAGTGGAACGTTCTACACCCCAAGATGTGTTGGCCAGGAGGCAGAGAGCATTAAGATTCCGCATGCATGTAGTCCTTAGGTGATGAATGTGGGGCAGTCATGTCAGCTTGTTATCAAAAATAAGGCCCAAGAAAGGGGACTGTGTCACAACATCAAGGAGCTGGTTGCCTAAATAAAGTTCTGGATCAGGGTGTACTGTGGGTCAATGACAAAAATGCATAACCCGGGTTTTGGAGGAGGAAAACTGGAAGCCATGGGCTGTGGCCCACGTAGAGGCCTTGGAGCTGGTGCTCAGCAGATGCTATTGACTGGGAGCTGCACCAGATGAAAAAATTGTCAATGTGTAATGCCGAGGTAACCAGAGACCCAAAGAGGTCACAAGCCCATTTATGGCAATAAGGAAGAGCATGATACTTAGCACAGAACCCTGTGGGACACCGTTCTCCTGAGTCTGAGGGGTGCTGAGTGAAGTGCCAACTCAAACCCGGAAGGGCCGATAAGATAAAAACTCTCGGATAAAAATCAGAAGGGGACCACGGAAGTCCCAGTCATGGAGGACAGCTAAAATGTGATGGCGCCAAGCCATGTCACACACTTTATATAGGTCAAAGAACATGGCGACAAGGTGCCGGCGGTGAGTAAAAACCTGATGGATGGCTGATTCCAATTGGAGTAAATGGTCAGTTGGAGATCGCCCTGCCCAGGAGCCACATTGATATGGTGACAAAACGCCACAAGATTCAAGAACCCAACATAATCTGGAGCTGACCATCCTATCAACCAGTTTACAAAGCACATTCATAAGGCTAATGGGACAGTAGCCGTTGAGAGACACTGGGATTTTCCCGAGCTTAAGGATGGGGATAACTATGCTGTCTCACCATTGTGATGGAAAAGCACCTGTGAGCCAGATGTAATTGAAGACGCTGAGGAGCTGTTGCCTCTGGGGAACATCCAAGTGTTGAATCATCTGATTGTGAATGGAGTCTGGCCCTGTGGCTGGGTCTCATGAAGAGCTAAGAGACTGCACCAATTCCCATTCAGTGAAAGGAGCATTGTAGGGCTCAACGTGGTGTGGGATGAAATGGAGGGGAGTCTGTTCAACTCTGCGTTTCTGCTGGAGAAAGGCAGGAGGATAGGAAGTGGACGACGATGCCATCACAAAGTATGTCGCAAGGTGTTCTGCGAGGACCAATGGATCAGAGCACAGAGCTCCTTGAATGTTCAGACCCTGGACAGTTGACTGTTGCTGGCAGCCCAAATCACTACGGGCCTTCGACCAAACCTGCGATAAAGAGGCATATGTCTCCAGGGAGGAAACATAGTGCTCCCAGCATTCCTTTTTATTCTGCTTAATAATGTAATGAGCCTTAGCATGAAGACGCTTAAAAGTGAGGAGGTTGGTTAAATCACTGCAGTGCCCATCGGTGGCCCTGGACAGCGACTGTGACGTCCTTGGTCCACCATGGTACCGGGCGATGACGAGAGGGCCCTGTGGATAGGGGGACAGTAGTGCCAGCAGCATGAAGAAGAGCAGCAGAGATGCCTTGCATGACTACATCAATGTAATTCGAGAGGGAGGTGTCAAAGTGGACAGCAGACATGTATAAAAACGAATTGGCCCTGCAGAAGGTCCAACGTGGGGGCCTGTCTGCCATGTGGTACCAGGGGAATGATAGTGTCACTGGGGAGTGGTCACTGTCACAGAGATCATCTTGGGATTACCAATGTAGGGATGCCATGAGGGCAGGGGAAGAGATTGCGAGATGGATAGCAGAGAAGGTGCCATGAGTGGCCCTGAAGTGGGTAGGGGAACCATCGTTGAGGAGACACAAATCGAAGTCCGTGATCAGCTGGTCAATTAGGATACCCCCAGCCATTGATGTAACACTCCCCCACAGTGGATGGTGGGCATTGAAATCCCTACGGAGGAGAAAAGGGGGTGGGAGTTGCTGAAGTAAGGTAGATAGTGTAACATATGCAAGTGGCCTACCTGCAGGGAGATAGACGTTGCAAATGGTGATTGCCAGAGCCGTTTTCACTCTAGCTGCTATCACTTCAAAGATGGTACATAGGGGGATCCAGTCACTAAGGACATCGAAGTGAACCAAAGTGCAGACGACACCAGATGCTATCCCAGGGCCAGCACGGTTCCGACAGAATGCCCGATAATCACATAAAGTGGGAGAGTGGTTGTCACAGAAATGCATTTCTTGGAGAACAAGACAGAATGCAGAACAAGAGGAGACAAGATGTTGCATTTCTGATAGGTGATGATAGTAGCCAATGCAGGTCCACTGGATGATCATGTGGTGTGAGTCCAAGGCAGGCATGAAGGAACTGAGGAGAAGGTCAGGTCACTTGGTCAGTAGTTGTCGCCAACAAGGATGGAGTGACATCCATAAATAAAATGTCAGACTCAGGTTGTGAAAGGGGAGTTGGCACCTCTGGGGGCAATTAGGGTGCCTTCTCTTGGGATTTATGTTTCTTCTTCTTCTCTTTCTGAGGTGGAGGAGGACAGGACGCAGGGGGAGTACAGGTGTCTGCAAGATCGGGAACCAAAAGAGAGTAGGCAACCTTGGGGCCCACAGATGGTGCACCTCGTGGTTGAGTGGTGGTAATGATCTTCTGACCTGAGAGACACCAGAGAGAGGGTTCCTGGGAGGGAGCCCGATCACCGGCAGATGCCGAAGAAGGAGGGCACTTCTTTGGATGGGGTGGGGTGGGGTGGTACGACTCCCTGACTGGAGGTCGTGGGTATGGCAGGGGAAGAGGAGGGGAGAGTGGGGCAGGGCTGGGGTAAAGACAAGGGAGTAGCAGGAGGAGGACAAGGAGGAGGAGGAAGAAAGGAAGTAAGAGAGGCAAAAGTTGAAGATAGTGACACCGGCTGGAGTCTTTCATACTTTTGGCGAGCCTCAGTGTAAGAAAGGCGATCTAGGGACTTTTATTCTTGTATCTTCTTTACTCTCTTGTAAGCCAGGCAATCTGGTGAGCGAGGGAGGTGGTGGTCAGCACAATTAACACACACAGGTGGTGGAACACAGGGGTTCCCTCATGGATGGGGTGGTCACAGTCACCACACAAAGGGTCCACCGTACAGTGGGAAGACATATGCCCAAAACGCAAGCACTGAAAGCACCGCATAGGTAGAGGGATGTAAGGCTGCACATCACATCTGTAGCACATAACCTTGACCGTCTCTGGGAGGGTATCCCCCTCAAAAGCCAGGATGAAGTCGCCAGTATCGGTGCAGTTGTCTTTGCGACCCTTCTGCACACGTCGAACAAAATGAACCCCATGCCACTCTGCATTAACCCGGAGTTCCTCATCAGTTTGCAGGGAGAGGTCCTTATGAAAAATGACTCCCTGGACCACATTCAGAGATTGGTGAGGAGTGTCAGACACTGGGACATTGCCAAGACGATCACAGGCACAGAGCTGAGGATTGGATGGCAGAGGAAGCTTTGATCAACAGGAAGCCCGACCGCATCTTACTAATAGACTCCACTTCACCAAATTTGTCCTCGATATTTTCCATGAAAAACAATGGCTTTGTGGTGGTGACTATGTCCCCATCCATCCTAGTACAGATGAGGTAACGGGGAAAAGGTTTCAGCCCAAGACGGCGAGCCTGGCCCCCCTCCCATGGGGCAGCCAGGGAAGGGAGGCTGCCGGGTCATACGAGACAGCATTTAAGGATCCTTCACCATTCAAAGAGATGGGCCTGTGAGAAAGGCCAGATTTTTGCAGCTTGATACACTTCACACGTCCAGCATCCGCCCTGATACCGCCCACTCTGACCAGGGGCTCTCCCCATGGGCGCCACCCAGCCACAGCAAGAGCCGTCTGGCATGGCAACCATTGCCAGGAGTTCCAATGCTCCAAGAACATAAGCAACCACTCTTTGGCATACACAGAGAGGGAGCAGCTCAGGTATCAGTAGTGTGATCCCTGTGTTGTCAGGGGGCTCAGCCATATGGGTACATAACAGCCCCAACACAGACTGGCTACATGTGCTGGTGACCTAGCAGGGTGGAAGGGGCTACAGTGGGGAAGGGAGAGGGGAAGGGAGATGGGAGAGGAATTCACACCATAGATGCTAGGGAGGGAGTTCGTCCCCATATGGCACACACTAAAAATAGGAAATTTTGAAAAAAAAAAAAAACTGCACCCAATGCAGAAAACCAAGGGGATAGCCAGGTTGACATAAAGCAGAATACCGAGAGAGGGGTAGGAAGTGGCAACGGAGAAGGAGTGAGGATAGGGAGGGAAGGGGCAGCGAGGAGGAAAAGCAGCTAGGGAATGAAGAATGAGCTGCAATAGCTTGGGGCACTGTGTGCGCCATGCACAAAAGAACCATGAGCCCCCTGGGGGGGAAAACAATAAACAAATTGTATACTCTCACAACAAAGCAGCTTATAGGATAGGCAACATACAAAATGACAGAAAATAGCTTACAGAACAGGTAACTCAATTCAGGGAAAACTATGAACAATTAATACTAACACAGATGAACTCAATACATCTGATATTTATCAGTTCACATGTTAAGACAGTTTACATTGAACAGATAACATTAGGGATCCAGAACACAGACGAGTAACAGCTGTCATTTTACATCTGCAGAATGCCTTATTGATATGGACCACTGTAGTGCACCCAGAATTTTACAAAAGTCTGGAGACACTTGTGTTCCAGCTGTTTTGAACACACATTATTTTAAAGCAGGGCGTGAGGATGAGCATGGGATACTGCACCCATTTATTGTTTGTGCAGGCAAAACTGGAAGGGAGATAATTCGTCGGTGCTGGCAAGTGTTCGGCCCGACCTGCCAAGAATAAGCAAATACAGCCCGGAAGCTCTGTGGCCGGCTGCAAAGAGTAATGTAGCATTGTATTGTTAAAAAACAAATGGGGAGACTCAAAATAGTGACTGTTTAGTAGACGTTGAACTGCTGTTGAGAGTACATGGACTGGACGTGGATAGTCAGCCATGATAAAAGCTTATGTATTAATTATGTTCAAAAATGTGTAATTAACTGATTCTGCCAGTAATGTGTGGTCTTACACCATAAAGTTTAGTTGTTTTTTTGTACAAAGTGGAAATAAATATGTTCTGGTGCATTGAATGATATTCTAAGAGTAGCGTATGTTTTAAATAAGAAGAGAGAGAGTGAGAGAGTGAAAATTTCCCCTTCCTAGCAGTGAAATCTTTGGAGAAGCATCTGGTGCTAGCAGAAGACATCAGCGCTGCAAGAAAGCAGAACCAGTATTCTTCAACAAGTAAGTCCACAAAAACGCCTAAGCTGTATAGAGAGAGCTTAACATTACACCGGGCCACCGCAAGAATGTGGCGACCGTAAAGAAAGGACCTGAGAAAGAAGGGGAAATAAAACTCCACGATACGTATCCAGAAATATCATGTTGTAAATGGTGAAATGATTAAGGGAATCAAGAAAATCGCACAATGCTGCAGTTAGTCTCGAATCGCCGAATCCGCCGTCTACAAACGCTGACGCCACCATCCACCTACGCCGATGCCACGGTCCATTGACGCAGACGCCACCGTACACCGGTGCCAACGCCACCTTCCACTGACACCAGGTGAGCTACTACTGACCTTTGATTGTTTGTGAAGTGTGGGGGGTTGTGGAAATAAGTGAGTGTACTTTTAATGATAACTAGATTAAAGGCAAAACAAAACACAATGGAAAAAGAACATCCATCCTTAGAGTCTGTTGGGGCTATGGGAATTGAAAAACAGGGGCCAGATTTAGGCAAATTAATGAGGTTTATCAAAGCACAGCCTGAATCACAGAACACAAAACAGGATGAACTGAAGGCAGAATTAAACTCCAAGTTAGATTTGCAAAACACAAAACTAGAGGCTCAACTTAATATCCTAAGTAATCAGATGCAAGAATGGAAAAAAAATTGTCTGATTACCTGAGTGAACAGACAAATATTTTATTTAAGGATTTAGAACAAAGTAATGAAGCTCATCTAAAAGGGTTAGTTCAAAAATTAGAATATGATATAGACTGTAAATGTAGTAATTTGGAAAAATATGACTCTTTGAAAAATGTATGTAATGTTACATTTGATGTGGTTGAACGAGAATTAACTACGCTAAAAACCAATGTCCAGAAACAAGATAAGTTGCTCCCCCTAGTACAGGCGCAAATTTCAGGGGTGGAAACTGTAGAACAGAACTTCAAAAAGAAGTTAATGACTGCAGCTTATAAATTTGAATGGCTTAGAACAACAAGTAGAAGAATTAATAGGACAAAAGGTTGAAGAGAAACTAAGTGTTGATATCTCTTCCCCTGTAGTAACTTCCGATTTAGGTAACGCCAAGAAAGACTTAGAAACTTTAAGGAAAGAATTCAAGCTCATGCAGGAGAAACTAGAGAAAGGCACAGTTTCCCAAAATATTACATTAAATAAGGACATGATAACTGATTTGCAATGGGGACAAAATTCAGGCTTGTTGAGACAGTTTCCTAAATTCAAACCAGACAGGGAGGTACACCCCACCTATTTCTTAAAATGGTTTAACCAAGCCATACCTAAAAGTTGGCAGGATGCTAAGAAAATAGAGTTTGTGGTAGGTTATTTGGAGCATGAAGCTTCAGAATGGGGAACAGTAAATATTGAAAACTTCACATCCTGGGAAGATTTTCAGAGAAAGGAGCAAAAAGCTACTGATCACCAAGCAATTCAGGAAAGAGTTGGTAGAAACTTACATAGGAGCGCCCAACAAATGGTAGATAAATACAATGCAACCGCAACTGACCCAGAATACCATGTAGATGACTTAGTATTAGTAAAACAACACCTTCGAAGTACAGTACCGAAAAAAGAAACACAAATTTTTTCTGAAATACATAGGACCTTATCATATTCAATCAATAGTACACCAAAAAATCCTATATTTAGTAGATCCTGTGACGGGAGAGGAAAAGGGAATGTATAATGTTAAGGATATAAAACTATATGTACAAAACCCCCAGGGACGTTGACTTTCTGAGTCAACGGGCGGAGTGACGTCATCCGGTTCCCGAGTTGGGTTCGGTGTTACTTCCACATTAGTTTTCCTACACCGAAATCCGTTCAAATCTTCAACTATCCTTTAATCTATTTATAGCCCTTAAGCTATTCTATCATATTAGTATTAAAAGAGACCAGTTATGACTACATGATTATGATTAATTTAAGGAGTCACAATAAACAGTAACCTCTAAGCATGAGATAAAACTAACAGGGTAACATTCTAACAGGAGACATAACATGATGGTGCTGTTTAGGAAGAATGATACCTAGATGACATAAACTGAACATGTGTATGAAATATAGAGTGAAGTGACTAACTGAACAACTATTTGATTATAGTGTATATAATTTCGATTTTTATAGAATGTTTTATATTTTTTGTAAAGTGTGATGTGATTGGGGAGGGTTTATATCTAATTTTGAAAGGGGTGGGTAGCATAGACACATACACAACCTACACACCAAGCCCTTCATACAACCCTCGCAAACAAGTGTGACGGGTTCTTCATCATTTGCTGTTTCATGGGAGTTGCTAAGATCTTTTCTTCGGGGACTTCAAAGGTGACGGTTAGAATGTCCGTTCTGCAGAAGATGCTGAACATCATACCTCCTCCGACTTCTCACTTAAGTACCGGCGAAGTGGGGATCCTAGGGAAGGGGGGTGGGAAGGGTTTCCTGTCTTTGGGGCTGTCTTCTTTCTTTCTTCGATCTTAGCAACCAATTCTTTTATTTCCTTTCTTACTTCTCTTAAGAGTACCAATCTATCTTTCCCTCTGTCCACATTCATATACTTCTATCGATGCAGCCCTTCTCTTTTCCGTGATTTCTATAAATCTTCAACTAAGAACCTTAGTGGGCCGAAGAATCAGGACACACGATCACACTTCCACACTCAAACAATTAAATACAAAGATGCAGACAAGTAATACACAGGGAGATGTGACAACCGTCACAGATAAGGGGGGAAGTAGTGCTCAGGAAGGGCTTGAGCACATGTGCTAAGTAATGATGGTTGCACATCTCAAGTGAAATGGTATAGTAAGCTTAAGCTAATGGAACAAGGGGGGACGAAGTGTACATCCACCTGTGTTTATAGCTATAGTAGTACAAAGTAATATGAATGGAAATAAAAAGAAATAGATATTAAGCCAGAGGCATCAAGTCAAATAAGTTTCTGATGAATAATAGGATTGTGCAGACTGAATAGCCCGAAGAAAAGAAATAAAGTTACAACCATGGACGAAACATATTCAGTTATTAAGGCTATATAAGTGAGCTGTAAGCAATGAACAAGCGAAGAATTTAAGCAGGCAGGCTGAAGGACTCAGGAGAGGTAGATAGAAATTTTACCAGGAAAATTTAAATAAAATAGTGTGCAGAGGAGTATGAAAGAGGCAAGACTATGAATCACTGTTAGAGAAGATAGGGAGGGCACATCCGATATAGGTGAAATGAGAGAAAGAGAGGCAGGTAGGCAGACCCAGAGGAGGCTGACCTATACTGTGCGGGCAGGGGCACCAAAAAGGGGATTGACCTGAACCATAGTTTAGTATAAACGGAAGGGGCGTACCTACCCAAGGATGAGGAAGAAGATGTGTTCATAGTATCAACCCTTATGTAGACTGGAACCCAAAGGGAAAGGGTGGTTTAGTGACCTGAGATTGCAGTAAAAAGTTTCTCCTGGTAAATATGAATTCTATAATTTTTTAAAAAGAAAAGACAAGTTCTGCGTAAGGAGATAGAAAAAAGAGAAAAACCCCAGTACAATTAATTTTTTTCAGACCTGGAGAACCGGTGGTTATCATTGCAACAGCTTCTTAAAAAAAAAGTAAACACTCTACTAAGAATAACACCTGAACTTTGAAACTGGCTAAGGGGAGGGATTTATTTTGGCTCAATCCTGGGAGCAAGAGTAGATAAATCTATTGGTAATAGCTAATACTTGTTGTTCTATTAGTTTATCATACTACTATGTCTATGAAAGATATTACCAACAGCTTAATCAAATACCAGAGATGGAAGAGAGTATTTGTACCTAATGTTTTTAAGTAGTACAAAGCAACAAGGTAAGTGTTCAGAAAAAGAATTATTAAAATATATGTTGTGTGCAAAATAACAAGTGTTCGAGCTAAGGGAGGGATATGTAGTGCCCCCAGAATTTTATGAAAGTCTGGAGACACTTGTGTTCTAGCCATTTTGAACACGCATTATTTTAAAGCAAGGCATAGGGCTGAGCATGGGATACTGCACCTTTTTATTGTTTGTGCAGGCAAAACTGGAAGGGAGATAATTCGTCGGCGCTGGCAAGTGTTCAGCGCGACCTGCCAAGAATAAGCAAATACAGCCCGGAAGCTCCGTGGCCAGCTGCAAAGAGTAATGTAGCATTGTATTGTTAAAACAAAAATGGAGAGACTTGAAATAGTGACTGTTTAGTAGACGTTGAACTGCTGTTGAGAGTACGTGGACTGACGTGGATAGTCAGCCATGAAAAAAGCTTATGTATTACTTGTGTTCCAAAATGTGTAATCAACTGATCTTGGGTGCCTGGTAATGTGTGGGCTTACATCATAAAGTTTAGTTGTTTTTTTGTACAAAGTGGAAATAAATATGTTCTGGTGCATTGAATGATATTCTAAGAGTAGAGTATTTTTTAAATAAGAAGAGAGAGAGCGAGAGAGTGAAAATTTCCCCTTCCTAGCAGTGAAACCTTCAGAGAAGTGTTCGGTGCTAGCAGTAGACATTGGCGCTGCAAGAAAAATGGTTCAAATGGCTCTGAGCACTATAGGACTTAACATCTGAGGTCATTAGTCTCCTAGAACTTAGAACTACTTAAACCTAACTAACCTAAGGACATCACACACATCCATGCCCGAGGTAGGATTCGAACCTGCAACCGTAGCAGTCGCACGGTGCTGCAAGAAAGCAGAACCAGCATTCTTCAACAAGTAAGTCCACAAAAACACTTAAGCTGTATAGACAGAGCTTAACATTACGCTGGGCCACCACGCCACAGACCAACAGACATCAACCAGTGGCCAAAAAATTCTCCAATTAAGCAACAGCTTCCTACAGAAACTAACAATTGAAGAAAACTGCCAAATACAGGAAGATATGGTAGAAGAAATAATAAACAAATACACAGCTCTCTTCAATGGAACTCTGTTTTCTATCCCCAAAGAATTGTCAGATGACCCGAACCCAACATGACTCACAATCACTCAGTCAAAAAACACGCACACACCTCAAAGCCTATGGCCAAAACGAAATTCAAAACTACCCCCTGAACACATGCAACTGCATTTAACTGTTCAACAACTTTTCACCATCTTGTTTTATATCTTGTTAAGAATGGGGCAGTGCAAGTTAAAGTGCTATTTCACAATGAAGACAACATAGAACCGTGTAGAAGTAAGTGTAAACATATTGCATATACAGACATGGACAAAATCTTTTATAAGGAGTAAAGTAATGTAAACCACAACAGTTTACATTCCAGACATAATTGTTGATGTAAATAAGTATTCTATTTTAATTTCCCTATGGCTGTAGATAAAAAACTGTAAAAGAGTAACAGTTACACTGCAAATTACAGAAAGCTACAAAACCATAGTAAGTGTTAAGGTGTATTAACTGGATTGTGGACCAGGGTTCGTAATTCTGTCTTAAGAGCCATTATTGTCAATTTTAAAGTTCTGACATATATACCGTTTGTGGGCTTCACTAAGATAGTAATGTAATTTTTATATTTTGGCTGTATATGCCACTGTGCGTAACTCTCTCGGCGTAAGCGCCACCTGCCTTTTTGATGTATAACTACATTAATTGTACCAAGGCTCCCATACTGTTATAACGGGAGTGTTAAACACCTTCCTTCTTTTTATTGTTACTTTATCTAAGGACGTTATTAATACTGATAATTTACACGTTGCTTTTGTATGCCAATTGGCACATTGTTCGCGCCATGAGCGCCACCTGCCCTGGTCGCAGAGTAACTACGCTGGCCGATTACACTCAGTCGGTTGTGAGCTCTGCAAGATCCATGTACTAATTTATATTTACGTGACAAACCCTATTTCTAGGGCTATATTTTAATTTTGACAAATGGATCTATGCCGACATTTGTAAAAATGGTGATGGCACATTAGTCCTTACTAATGTAAAATTGTAAGTACCAGCCGTCGTTCTCATATTTCTGTAAAGCTCTCTAATTTGTGTTAAAATCTATTCTTGACTTAAGTTCCATACTGTTCTAATGTAAGCTGTGATGTTCATTGTCCTTAGGCCACCTTCTGAAGAAGACAAATTTACATTTGTTGAAACCTAGGTAAAGAATTCTTTATCCATTACAACTGGTCGGCTGTTTATAATTTTATTACGTAGAACCGTTGCTGTTGTGCAGCTATGTTTAAAATACTAAAATAAATAAAATGATTTATAAACTAATTTATTTGTTCAACATTCGGCACAAAATCAAAAGTATGAGCCATGGAACATATGATTAACTAACTAATTAACTAAGAATTTGTCACCATGAGATGGCATAAAAACCATGTCAAGATTATACATACACATGACACAGTCTGGTTTAACAATGAACAGTGACAGAGTTGGATGTTTACTCTGTCATTGTCCATGGTGAAACTTGACTTTGCTACAGAAATATGTATATATGCATAATATTGGCACATTTTATACATTATTTCAGTAAGTACCATTTTGTCTGTCTGGATTACTTTAAAATGGGTTCAGGAAACCTGAAACTAGTCATCAATCAAATAAAAAGTGAATCTTGCACCTGTAACTGTTTCTTTATCGAACAAACTGTAAAGATTTTTAAGTAGTTAACTGAATAATTTCTCTTTCTGTCAAATATTGCATTATGTGTGATATGAACTGTAACTATGAATAAAACAAGTTGCTCAGAAAATCTGCAGGCATGAAAAGTGTATAAATTACCATAAAGGAAGTAGTACATTAATTACAGGAAAATTATACACAGATGAGAATAAAATAATGTTTGGATATGGTTACATGTATGTGCCAAGTGCAGAACATAATTTATTGTAGTATATAATTTATTGTGTATATGTCAGAATTTAACTATCATACTTACACTGAAAACATTATCAAGCTTTACTAATGTCTTCCCATCTTTTCTGTGTATAAATAGTAATTTATTCAGGCATTCTTCAATCAAAAATTGAGACTCATCTGCAATTTTCTGTAGAATGTGCTTGAGCAACATATTGGTTTTATCATCAGAAGTGTCAATATCAGAGTGTATCTTCTTTTGTACATCAGCACCCATACATTCCACTGAAATAAGACACACTCTCCCCTTGAGTTTTAAATACAGGACATAGTATTTAAGAGACATTCAATAACAGCATATTCAATAATAGCATCATGGAAATAGCTTTTTCCTGAGAGAAAAAGTATATAAAGTATAAAATGGCCTTAATGTTAGTTTAATGCCTGCTTATACACAGTATTTTGCCATTTTCTATGCAAATATTGAACAGAGCACCAATTTAGTGCTGTGAAAAACAAATTTTTTAAGTAGTTCACACTGTATTTGCACAACCGTACTGCTTCGAGAATTACCGCGTAAATTCTAGAACCACTCGACCTTCTACCATCTCGAACACACGATATTTTAAGAAAATAAGTGTGAGAGAATGTACATACTGCACAATACATGTTTGTGTGTGCAGGCTGGAAAGGAGTCATGAGCACAAGGTAGACACGATGGTTGAACAGCATCAACAAGTGTTTGCCACTCGCACCACAGAAGCCGTATTGGAAGAACAAGGAGTGTTTATGTATCTTATGGTGTTTTATATTGTTGACTATTGTAATGAGATAAAAGAAATACAGTTGAAAAATTGTTAATTATACTTCATGTGTTGGGCTTGCTAGGAGCGAGACCTGTTAATAAATTATGTGGTTGTAAAAACTAAGTTATGGCAGATGTATTTCATCGAGTCTAACGTGAGACGAATCAGCTGACTTATAAACATTATTCTTTGGAGAAGAAGGTTTTGCAGATCGACGGAGCCACCATTTCAGAGAAGAAGATTGGCTGTGCGGATTAAGTAAGTCAATCGATGTGAGACAGGTGTGAATTTTGCTTGCAATCCAATGTCACACCGTTTCTTATTATCACACATTATTAGACAACCTATGTCTCTTTGATAATGGAATAGTCCATAATTAGATGGATTGCAGCTGCTGACTATAGTAAATTGTGAGACATCATATTCTACATGTGCTTAATTGTTCATTCAACAGTTCTTTAGATCCAAAGGCATCAGCAGTAGGTGACAGCAACACTTGCAGTGTCTAGAGCTTAAAGTTCTTGCATTAAAATCTCAGTTATTAACTGCCACGGTGTTCGCACTGAAGTCCCAGAACTCAAGCCTCTCCTAGAAATTGTTCCAAAAATTGACAGTTGGTTGAAATACAAAGTACAAAATAGAGAAATTTTCAAAATATGTATATAGGAAGGTAGATTAGACTCCCTTAGTTGGGTGAATATTTACAGTGACAAGCAGAAACATTACTCTAGTGAGCTCCAAAATGAATCCAACTGCAAAATAATATGAACAGTAATTGGTGTTAGTGGGCACCAACTGATAACTAAAGGCCACAAGATTCAGACGCATTGGCTGTGTGAATGTTATAACATTTTAGACTTTGTATTGAATACCAACACTGTTTGCCTTTCATCAGATACTACAATTCAATTCTGCACACTCAAATGTCAGCAAATAAAACCCAGAAATGAAGAAATACACCTCAGAATACTATCTATGACACATAAAATTCTATACTGTTCAATATATATTCTCATGAATTGAAAAATGATAGAAACGAGACTGAGGTACTGTAATTAAAACCATGTTTGCAAACAGTTACACATCTAAAGGTGATAGCTTGAGATGCAGTCTAATTGTGGCTAATATCTAATTCATTTTGACAATGAGCACATCTTGTATTACAAAAATAATAATAAATTTAAAAAAAAATTTAAAAAATCAACCAAACTACTTAAGAATACATAATCTGACAAAATATTGAACTTCAAACTTGAGCATATTTCAAAAGTTATTGCCTTTTGATACAATATATCTCATTGAAAAACTTAGAAAACGGAGTAAAGCACAATATATTTTAGATAATGTCAAAACTGTTAGACTGTGATAACATTTAAGTGTTGAATACATAAATTGCACCTTGAATCATAATTCCAAAAAACATTTAATTCATAGAAATACTACTACCAATACCATGTTTGGATTTTTGTAATGCTGGAAAAACAGCAAAACTTTAAGTGTCATACTAAGAGAAATGTCTACTCCAAATTGTAGCTTTGTCTTTAAGAGTATCAACAACAACCACCTAGATCAAGTTCCTTGAACAATTGAGAAGACAAGGGCAAATTATAAAATATAATCATTTTGAAAAAGTAAGAATATTACATTAAAGTAACTAACATCTGTTTCAACAACTATTAGTAATCTGCATAAAGAAGTCTGAATGTAAAAATTCTGTCAGTTTTAGAAAAGCATGAAATGTTTATCACATAAAATAGGAGGTAGTTAGTTGTCAAGTGTGTTAGAGGAAAGAAAAGGAGATGTTGTATTGTTGCACATTGCTGATGCTTATGTTGCAGCTTATGCTGTTTGAATATATATGTGGAATAAGAAGCACCAAGAAACAAAGGAGATGATTGAAACTAGAATGTGTCAAAGTTTACTGCAGTTAAAAAAAAATCCTTTATGTAAATTCCCGAAAAACTGCAACTATGAAACTCGAGATATTAATTAAGCAGTTTTGACTTCTACTTGTCCACTAAGCCCAAAGCTAAGTATGTTATCCTCCCTCATTTTCTTGGACAAAAATGGAGTTTGTAGTTCTTAGACTTAAGGGGAGATCAAGATGTTTATTAATATCCTAAACGTGTTTGTGTTGTGATGCGATCCTCAGTCCAGAGACTGGATTAATGCAGCTCTCCACACTACCCTATCCTGTGCTAGCTTCTTTATCTCGAAGTACCTACTGCAACCTACATCCTTCTGTATCTGCTTAGTGTATTCATCTCTTGGTATCCGTCTATGATTTTTACCCTCCATGCTGCCCTCCAATACTAAATTGGATGTCTCAGAACATGTCCTACCAACCAATCCCTTCTTCTAGACAAGTTGCTCCACAAATTCCTCTTCTCCCCAATTCTATTTAGTACCTCCTCATTAGTTACATGGTCTGTCCATCTATATTCAGCATTATCTGTAGTACCACATATTGAAAGCCTCTATTCTCTTCCTGTCTAAAGTATTTATTGTCCATTTTTCACTTCCATACATGGCCACACTCCATACAAATACTTTCAGAAAAGACTTGTGACGTTCAGCTGCTTCATTTTATCATTGATTGTCCTTGGTGTCTATGTACTGCATTGTGATACTGGCTGAAAAATTGGGTGGGAAGTTCAACACTGATTACTTTAAATGATGTAGCCAACAAGTGCACAGTTGTGTTTTGCAGCTCTTTACTTTCACTGTTCACAACCCCCAATTATTACACAGTTATATGGCAAGTGGACTATTGTTTAACTTTCAATAAGCCTCATTAATAGTTTGCAGGAAAAAATCCACATACTGCTACAATAGTTTACTGTTGAACACCTACTAGCAGTAACAACCTAACCACACAGTACACAATCTTTCAAATAAATTTAACAGACACTGTCACTGTTTTTAACACTTGGCCTATTTTTGTTACACTTATTTTACGGTTAAGTTGAGGCATTGTTGTCATTCTAACCAACACAAGTTTCTTGTGTGAATCTCAGCCGTGGACTGACTCTCTCGTGACCAAAAATTGGGCCCTTACATATCCTCACAATAATAATTGTTTGGAGTTAAATTTACAGAAATTACAACTAAAACTTAACTCCTTCAATTAATTGAATACACTGAAAAACTGGTTCTTTTTAACAGTTTCCTCTACTACATGAGTTAGGCCGAATTATTTTTTAAAATCACGAAATTAACAAATATCGTTACACAAACAATACTTTTGACAAAACTGTTAATTTCTTTGGAATTAATTAAGGGCTGGCTTTGCTAACATGTTTTCAAATAGAGCCAAATAAAAATGGCTCTGAGCACTATGGGACTCAACTGCTGTGGTTATCAGTCCCCTAGAACTTAGAACTACTTAAACCTAACTAACCAAAGGACATCACACACATCCACGCCCGAGGCAGGATTCGAACCTGCGACTGTAGCAGTCGCACGGTTCCGGACTGCGTGCCTAGAACCACGAGACCACCGCGGCCGGCAGAGCCAAATAGATCCTTTAAAAATACTATTAGTCATTCCTCCAAATGTTTATGATTAGTAAAGAATTTATATTTGTTTATAAGTAAACAACAGAATTTAAGTTACAAAACAATTACTGATTTCACCCTATAACAAAAAATACTAACTAGGCATAGTCATAATAAATTATAAAATCAATTACATCCATAAACTAACCACAAAACTAGATCTGATGCTATATTCTTTAAAACTGAGATCCAACCTTTCTCATTTATGAAAATGCGGATCATACTTATGTATGTTAATGGTAATAAGTTAAAAGTGAAAAAAAAAAAATTAAGGAGGCAGATGGCAAAACAAGAGGGAAAGTAAAAATATCCCAGCTTGCTTCATCACAACCTACCTGACACTTAAATCTATACTCGATGTTAACAAATTTCTCTTCTTCAGAAACACTTTCCCAGCCGTTGCCAGTCTACATTTTATATCCTCTCTATTTTGACCATCATCAGTTATTTTGCTCCCCAAATAGCATAACTCACCTACTACTTTAAGTGTCTCATTTCCTAATCTAATACCCTCAGCATCACCTGATTTAATTACAGTACATTCCATTATCCTCGTTTTGCTTTTGTTGATGTTTATCTTATATCCTCTCAAGAACTGTCCATTCTGTCTCCTGTGAGAGCTTCTGTAAAGTTTGGAAGGTAGGAGACGAGATACTGGCAGAAGTAAAGTTGTGAGTACCGGGCCTGAGTCGTGCTTCGGTAGCTCAGATGGTAGAGCACTTGCCCGCGAAAGGCAAAGGTCCTGAGTTCGGGTCTCGGTCAGGCACACAGTTTTAATCTGCCAGGAAGTTTCATATCAGCGCACACTCCGCTGCAGAGTGAAAATCTCATTCTGTATTAAATTACATGTCTGAAATGGTATTTATACATGCAGATTCCACTATAACTTTGTTTGACCACTGCACTGACTCGTAAGTGAGAGGTGTTGATATAAGCACTTATTGTATTGTTGGGGGTGGGGACTAAAAGTGAAAAAGCCATAAGGCCTGTAAGGAATCTCAGTTAGAATTTACACTGAATACACTCCAACATTAATTTATTTCCTAAAGCCGTCAGCACATGGGCTGTGCTTCTAGTCAACATTGAGCATGGCAAGATAAAGAATTATGCTAAATGCAAAGAAGCAATGTGAATTTTGTATACAGTACATATGTCTCAATGTGGTACATACGATCACAGCATGCTCCAGTGACAGGTGATGGCTGTATCTGACTCACAAATCACACTGTTTACAAAATGGACGGGTTGTAAAATTCCTATGCCAGCTCTATTAAAATGCTCATTTCCTCCATTGGCCATATGCTAGTCATGTTGTTTTGTCTGTAGTGAACATGAATAAAAACTGCAATACCCATGAACATGCTGTAAGGCAAGAACGAAAGTACCATGTCCAGTCAGTAAGGACTCTGGCTTACAAAAGTTCTATTACAAATAGGTATATACAAATTTACAACAGTGTTCCACATAGCATAAAAGTTATTTCATTGATCTCCATTTTTAGTAAAACCCTTATTTGACCACTGTTCCTGATCAGTAGCAGAATCTTTACAACATCTAAAACATGAAACCTAAAGCAAGAATGTTCAAAATATCTTAGCAAGTAGTACAAGCTGTCTTGCATAAGCCAATCAAACAAATGCTCTCAGAAAGAGCATATTCATATTTACAGAAGACTGAATATTATAGAATATACTTTTATTAAACTAATAGGAAAGTATTAGAACCTACTAGAAAATACAAAGGTCAGTAAAAAAAATGGATCAACTGAGATGTGAACTAGCAAAACACCTGGTGTCTTATTATTCTGTGATGCTAATCATTGTACTACAGAAATCATTACTGTTTCACTCTCATACTTTGCCCTTACCTTCTTCTGAAAGCTTTAATCATAGATATGTTATGAATGTTATTAATTGACATTTAGTTATAACTAACTTCACTAAGAACAATGCATTTTTGATGGCTCCTCAATGTGATGTCATATTCAAATAGCATACAATTACAATATGCAAGCTCTAATTTTTCTTTAACCAAGAATACAGGGTATCCCTTCATTTTATTACAAAAAGCACACAATTAACAATATGTCTTCGAAAGGTCCTCAGTTTGCTGGTCCTAAGAAATGGCATGTACATGTATGGGCTTCAAATGCAAGCTATTATGACAACTCTGCACTGAAGGGAGATGGTTGGTATGTGACATAGGTGGCCATCTTCCATTTCAATGGTCTACATTCAAACAGATGTTTAGAATATCTGACATGATAGATATTGCTCTGTACATTCAGAAAGACTCTCCAACATGCTTTTTCCATGCTACAGCATCAGAAACTAAGCACACTCAACCCTCTAATTCATGACCGATGTGCCGACAGCTTCACTCATATTTATTGAGAAATCCTTACGTAGTGAATAGTCCAGAGAATGGATGGGCAGGATTACAGATCAACTGTATGACACAAGCCTATTGAAGATTCTACCCCAAAACTAAGTAGAAATTTATAGCATTCTTGGAGGAAATGATCTCTCAAAGAATCAGCATCAGCATTCAAATTTGATATATTGCAAACAGCAGATGAAGGTGAACAAATTGATTTCATCTTCCTAGATTTCCAAAAGTTGTCTGGCATCATACTGTATTGTCAACTGCTAACTAAAATATGAGTGTGCAGAGTATATTCAAAGATATGTGGCTGGCTTAATTAAACTATAACTAACAGAACCCCGTAAGTTATATTGGATGGCAAATGTTCAAAGTAACTTACAGCTTGTCCCAAAGAATCAAAATATGACTCCTAACATTTTCAACACAATATCCAGTAGGATCAGCATCACTATCAGACTGACTGCTGATGATGGAGTTGTCTACAGCAAAGCACCACTGGTGGGCAATTGTAAGGACACATAGAAAGATTTTGACACAATTTCCACTTGACATAATAACTGATAATCACTTAAATGCAAGATTAGTGTATAATAACAATAATAAACCCTGATACTATCTGATTACCAGCTTAGTGGTGAACATCTGGAGCGTGTCACATAATTTAAGCAGTTAGTGATAATAAACTAAGTGATCCAAATGGCACAAACATATAAAATCAGCATTAGGAGAGATTAATGGATGAACTGGAATTGTTGGATGAGTTATGGGAAAGTTCATTCCATCTGTAAAGGAAATTATATATCAGAGTCAAACAAATGTCTTACACAAATGTCATTAGTTAGATAGCAATACTGTTCATTATCTGTTACTACTGTTCATAAATGGTATTTTTTAAAATATTTTGCATATTGGGAGAGTGGAATTCAGGAAAACAGGCATGGCTTTGATACTCCAGGCAGAAAAAAAACTGACACCAACCATTGTTTTGCAACCACCTAAAAACTAATGCCACTAATTTACATTACTTTCATGTAATATAAAAGAGCATTTTGCATGTCTGAGAAATGCCACTGCCTTAAGATATTCTCTTTCACCAGCTGCATATATCTATCTCCTTTTCATCTACAAGAGTGTGTTGGAATACAAGGATGTGAAAAGAAAATAAGGAGAGATCAAGAAATAAGAAAAGTAATATGTGCATCTATAACAATAGTTAAAGCCCAGAGTTACATTCCATATATAAACCTTCTCACAAATCTGTCAGAAAATTATATAAAATTATGGTCCTGTATAAAATAAATCCAACCAATCAACTTCTGAGGTGTTATGTGTTACTCACAAACTCCTTGAGGACACTGGGTGCAGTGGCTGTTTGGGACTAGGTGAATCAATTCAAATTGAAGGTATTCATCTGGCACTGGCAACCTACCATGATGCCAAGCCAACCTGGCTTGATTACTAAATACTACTGAATTTATCATGTTGTCTGTTTTGGATATGAAAACTAACATTGCAAACTATGTTAGCGATACACAAAGCAAAACTCATGAAAATGAAGACAATACAAAAGGATGACAATGATGCTAGTGTCCACTGCATTATATGCTGTGCTAAAAGAGGTTGAAAATTTGTGAGGTAAGGGGCACATGGCTTCATGTGAGGTAGAATTTTGTATTTCTGATCACTGCAATGTTTTAGACAGCAACCAACAACTGCAAAGGAATGAGTGTGACTGTGCTTTGCTGTAATGATTACATCAAAGAAACATTGTAATTGAGCTATGTATTACTGTAAATGACCAGATAGCATTGTTATCCTATTGATGACGGACACAGTACAAAGATGATATTATCTGTCTTGTAGACAGTCAGAGAATAGTCAACATATGTAATGTATCATGCATACAGTAAATATGTTACTTATTTAAAATATGTTCATTATTTTGCATCCTGATCATCAAATTATTTGAAAAATAATCAAAGTGAGAGAACAAATAAATGTACACCGTCCAGTCACATTAATGTGACCATATGTCAAAAGCCTGAATGACACCTTCAGCAGCGTGGAGATATGTGGGAAGAGAGTCATTGTGGTCTGGAAGGTACCGATAGGGATGTGGAGCCATAGCGACTCTAATGCCGTGGCTAGCTGCACTGGATTTCTCGGTTGAGGATCCATGGTGGTAACAGCCAAGTCGAGTTGATCTCACAGATTCTCAATTGGGTTTATATCTAGGGATTTCAGTGGCCAGAAGGGTACAGTAAACTCATCCTGGTGTTCTTCGAACCATGTGTGCACAATGCAAGCTGATTAACATGTTGCACTGTGCTGTTGGTAGATACCACTGTGCCCAGGAGAAACAAACTGCATCTAGGGGTTGGCATGGTCCCCAAGGATAGAAGCATACTTGTGGTGACCTATTGTGCCTTCCAGACTGATGAGATCACCCATGGAACAACACAAAAACATTCTCCAGGCCATAACACTCCTTCCTCTGCCCTGAACCCTTCTCATTATTGTTGAAGGCAATTGCTTTCAGATCTTTCATGTCATAGACAGCGATGGTTGTCTGTCATCACTAAGTGGATGTCTAGTTGTGATAATGGTGTGAAAATTCTAGCCTTCATTACCAATGAACAGAAGTCAACATGGGTGCATGAACCAGGCACCTGCTGTGGAGGCCCATAGGGAGATTTTTGATGAACAATTATTGGGGAACACTATTGGTAGCTCCTTGGTTCACCTGGGTGGTCAGCTGCTCAACAGTTGCACATCTCTGCAGCCATCATTCACTGCTGTCACCTATGGTGTGTGGTGCACCATGGTTACCTTGGCACTGGTTTTGGATAGCAACATTTTCCCTTGCACAGTATACTTTTTCCACAGAAACATGCAAATAGTTTACAAACTTAGCTGTTTCAGAAATGGTTTCACCCTAGGCTCATAAGCAAATGGGTCAGGCCCCTTTGGATGTCAGATAAATTGCTCCATATTCACATTATGACAATGACTGCACTATTTTCCACATCCCACTGTCATACTTTATGTGTTCTCCACTGCCAGTGCTACCACTTATTGTTTGTGAGTAGTTATTGTACATTGATGTTAAACATAAGCAGTGGCATTTTAATGTGACTGGACCATGTATTTAAGCACATACTGTTTTCGGCAATATTAATTCAAACTCATCATACGACAATTAAGTATAGTCATCTGTGACTTGATAATTAAAAATACCTTCTTAAAGAGAAGAACATGAATCTGCTGTTTATGAAAAAAACTTTAAAAATGAAATGAAAAAAAATACTTTTACAATTTATTTTACATTTTTGCTATAAAAAAGAATCGGAATGTATTTGAACTCATGTGAAGTCTGATGCAATTAAAATACAATCTGACTTACAACCAGAGCATAAACTGCAAAGTACACCACATTGTGATGACCATGAGATGAAATGATAAAGGAAGCAGGAGAGAATTATGCAAGAAAATAAAACCAAATCATTGGTACAAGAGTGAGACATTCCATTTTTAGTGGACTGAGTAATCTTCACATTCACGGGAATTCTATTTATTGCCCAAATTCAGAAACACATGGCGAAACTTCATCAAAACAGTATTGTGAATACCACAAGAGTGATACCTCCCTGATGTTAATGTGCATTGTTAACTGTATTACTGATTTCAGTTGACAGAATAAGGGAAAAACAAACCAATAATAACAATAATAATTATAATTATAATAATAATCCTGGTTCCGTAGATAAATGTAATTAAAACTATTAAACAATTATGAATGTGAAAATAATATGAATGATGAAGAAATAAAATATGATAATAAAGAGCTATGAAAGGAATTAAAAATGATAATCAATAATAAAAAACGCCAGTAAGGAGTTAAAAAATGAAATTAAAATCTCTTGTCAAATGGAAGCGTAGTCTGGACTTGAACTAAATGGATGAGTTCAGTTTCTGTACTTGTGAATGTCAGGAACAAAAGGATCAGTTACAGAGAGATAGCAAACAAAGAACAGAATATCTAACTAAATTCAAAGTTCAGTTCTCTTAATATATTACTCAAAATAACGACAATTTCTGAGAAGAAATCTACAACAACAGAGATGTTTTTAGAAGATAATTTATTGAATCTGTTGCGAAAGTAATGTAATAATTTAATGAAACTGTTGAGAAAATAATGTAACAGTTAAAAAAGAAGCAGGACAAGTGCTTTTCAGTTTTTGAAGACAAAACAGGAATTGATAAAAATGAACTCTAATCTCTAAAACTGCTGGTCAAGGCAAAGACAAAATAATCAGTGAACTAAAAAGTGAAGAAAATTGAGACTTTTTGCAGTATCTGGTAAAAGGTGTACCAGGGGATGAAGAACTATCCAACGATGCAGAAAAAGCTGACAGAGAACCTACTTGTAATACCAGAGATTGACAGGATGTATTTCAAATGAGATAGATTAGCCTTATGGCTAACTTTTATGTGGGGTTTAAGACAAAGGATACTGCTCACCTACTAATATTTGTGAGAACATTCACAGATGCATGGCCCTTCTCTTTGGAATATAAACAGAAATTAAGTTTTGATACTAGTCAGTTACAGGTAGAAACAAGGAGGTAATGTAACTCTTTTTATAAATTTCCTTTACTTTATGTCTGTGGTCGCAAATTTTTTGTCATCAGACTACCGGTTTCGGTCTATAGTGAGCATCTTCAGATCTGTACCATCACTACTGGTGTCAAGAAGATCTTTGTGATATACATTCCAATCAGAATTGAGAATTTTTTTTATATCAACATCTGGTTTCTGTCAGCTCTCTGTCCTTTGTACAATGTGGGCATTATTACCATTTACAAGTGAGACTAGTTCTGTGGCTTTCCCATGGGTGTTACTGTAGTTAACCAGTACTTATTAACAATTCCTTCTTTTGATACGACATGATTAATGCTATCCTCTGTAATTAATGCAGAAGATCTTTTTCCTCTCTGAAATCCGAATGTTATTTATTGAGAATGTGGATGGAATACTCCATCTTAAAACAAACACATATGCAAGCCCCAAGTTGTCTGATACCCTAGTAGCCACTTTCTGTGTGTAGTATATGCACAATGTAGTAAGAGGAGTCCTAAAATTCTCCACCTGACAGCAGAAGTCAAAAAATTCACAGCCAAGAAAGATCGTAACAGAATCATTTGAGCCTCTGGCTTGCAATTTCCACTTGGCCCAAAATCAGAGGATTGTGATCCATTCTGGGAGAAATGCAGCAAAACACTACCTCAGCTTGTCCCAGCCTTTCAGGAAGACTGACAGAAAATGAGTCCTCCACTGGCTTACATGTACTTTCATTGCAATGGTCAATACCTCAAACCATTTTTAAGGTTTAAGAGACAGCTTTATATCTACTAACCACTTTTGCTTCCAGCCAGAGGTTTTCAACTCTGCCTCTGTTTGCCATTCACACTCAAATGAATGCGGACTAATGAGGTAAAGCATACACAAAGGCTATCAGAGACTTCACACATAGACGTAGGCACCAGAAGTGCCACAGCATTTGCTTCAGGTGCCTAAACATGAATTACTCGATACTTGTCATTTGGGCAATTGAAGTTAATATAGCAGCTACTCTTTATCCAAAGATTTATTTAATTTCACTACACATGGCATCTATCTTTTCTGCAGCAAGGATGCTTCTGCAGCTTTACATTTCTCATTGGTTGTTTCAACTTATCCAGGTCCCATCCATAATCTTAATATCCAGCCTTTCGACAATTTCTTCAGCTGTAATCTACATTTCATATCTAATAAACTATGGCCACAGCCTACATCTGCTTCTAGAAATGTTATGTATTTTAAAATCTGGTCTCTACATCTGCTGTTAATTCTGCATAACCACTTTTTTCTATCAGTCTTAAGAATAAATAATTGAATTTAGTGGCAAGTGCAACTTGAAGCAACTATCCTTCTGATCTCAGAAAATGGACCTCATTTTTATTAGTGATACAATGTTTCCTTTTTATAGCACTCCAGATTCTTGTTTGCCGGTTTCAGTGAATTTCTACTTTTTAATATTTTTCATGCACGAAGTATGCTTTAAGTGAGTGTTTTTTAAATCTACAGATACTGAATTCAAAAATTTAAATCCAAGTTTCCATTATTTAAAAGAGAATATAATATAGAAAGAAGTTTGTAGTGGTGTCACTCAATGTCACTAAGAAAACCATGTACCTGGCACAACATTATTGTTGACTGCTACTACCCACTTACAGTCGTCCCCAGGGGCATGGCGGAGTGCGATGGCAGTTTGTGGGCAGACATCAAGGAAGACAGACTCTGGAAGGAAGAATGCCATGGGACCACATGCTGCACGAAAACAGCAGCAGCATATGCAATGGTCAGCACAGGACACAGCCAGATTAATGCAGACATCATCAAGCTAGGCTAGCAGGTTGTGCCTTTGTATTGGTGTCCACAAGAAGACAGCAGCTCATAGTCAGGACACATTTATGATTGGGAAGCAGGAATAGTCGTCAGAGTTTGGTCAACTAGGTTACGGTGTTGCAGTGTGTGTCAGGATAGGTGCAGTTCACTTCATTGACGTTGTTCTTGTATGAAAGCACAGCAAGTCCACTATGAATTTGATTATGCCAAAAACTGTTAATAATTTTACATGGCATGGTCATAGTGTCATATAGTGTAACATTTGTTGTTGTGAAATTGTAAATATGGTGAGGCCCTTGTTTGATGACAGTGAACTACAATAATGATTGTGTCTTTTGTTCATCTGTATTTTCTGATATTGTGTCTTTGCTTATCTGATTTTTCTTAAGAAATATGAAAAAAAAATGAAATTTTTGAGGAATTGGCTACAAAACTGTTTGTAACATAGAATTTAATACTTTCAGAATGACAGCAGAGATGGAATTCTTCTGACACAGGGAGGAGAAGGTTTCAGTTTAATTCTGATGTAAAAGTAATGCTATATATAACGCATTGTAAGCCAAGTATGAGACTAGTCCACTATCTTTCTGTGCATGGACCAAAATTCTACATACCTTGATAGACCTGGTAAGAGTGCAATGACCAGTTATGACACATGAACTCGGCACACCAGAACATATACTATGGTAATGTCCCCTAGTTGAAGACATAGCAAGGGCTGCTAGACAGGCATTATGAGATTAAGTTGCTTATGGCATAATTAAAATAAAAGGGGACTCTAACACCTTAAACTTTATAGCTGATGCTGTCTCAGAAAAGGCAAGGCATAACTATAGCTGACAGACCGCACGGCAGAGACAAGCAAGGCCTATATGCAGTGCTAGGTGACAAGAGAGAACCCCAGTAGTGTTACAGTCACTTGATCCAGTAGTGAAAGAGTGAAGGGAAGTGGCCACAACATACTTTTCAAGACTGAAAGAATAAGTGAAATATGAGAGATCAACTCATATCTGTTGCCATGATACATGGAGGCAACAAACTATCACTGGACCCAACATGTTGGCTGATCTAGTACAGCACATAGAGGGAAATTAGATAAAATAGTTAATTGTTTGTGTGTGTGTGTGTGTGTGTGTGTGTGTGTGTGTGTGTGCCTGCCCATCTCAGAATACAGCAAAGAGAAATAATGAACCGATGCAAGACATTTGGCTATTTAAGTGATCTTCAAGGATCACTTGACCTTACATCATTATATGAGCTCATAGTAGAAGTATTACTAGTAGTGTTAGTATTAGTAACATAACTTTCAGTAGCAGTAGTTACTGAAGTAAAATGAAAGTGGTGGTGGTAGTAATAGCAACTTTTTTTTATAATTGTATTAGTTATAGTGTTTGTTATTGTAGTAGTAGCATATGTTTTTGTAACGGTACTCATAGCAGTAGGTATTAAGGAGACTTTGAATGCCACAGAATGGTAAAAAATCACATTTTCAGTTTTTAAGCTTCTAAAATAAGTTGAAATTTTCTGCTTAAAATGGTGAAATATTTGTTAAGAAATTCTAATTGGATGTATTTTTATTTCTTTTTTCAAAATTATATATGTGCTCAGGAGGTTCCAGCTTGTGAGGTGTTCATATTTGAATCTTCACATTTCCGAAAACATCTGATGTAGAAGACTGTGGATATTTCACTCTTATGTTGTAAAAACATTTTTATTTCCACTGGTACCATTGTCTTGGCAACAAGTTGTGTTTATAGTTCAGGGTTTGATCTGTGAGTTTCTGTTTCGAGTCGAGAGTTTTGATTGTCCCTCATTTGGAGTTTGTTATCTGTCTTCTTTTTACTTTTAGTGCTGAGTGCCACAGTTTCTATGATACCTAGGACTGAATCATTATTTAAAAATAATCAATTTACAGATGACGTCTATGTAAGTGATTCACCTTCAGCATCTGTTGATGACAGTGAATGTTCTAATGTTTAACAAGAAAAAAGTCACTTGGAACAATAGATAATCTTTTTGAGTCATATGTTGAGACAGAAAAAGTGTACTGGCACAGTGTGTTGAAAAGGGTGTTTGCAGTAGTGAAGAAGCTAACAAATCGTGGATTTCCCCTACGTGGACATTTTGAAAGATTCCATTCATTACATAATGGTCAATTTATGATGTCTTTTGAACTTATAGCCAAGTTTGATCCTTTTCTCACAGAGCACATTGAATGATATGGAAATCCAGGACAGGGACATACAAGTTATCTTTCTTCAATAATCTGTGATGAAATAATAGAGTTTCTTTCTAAACAAATAAAAAGAATTATCATAACTGAAATAAAACAGGAAAATATTTCTCTATAATAGTACATTCTACTGTGGACATTTCACATATTGATCAATTATCTTTCACATTTAGATATATGAATGAGAATGGTGAACCTGTTGAACGTTTCCTTCCATTTTACCAAACCCGGGACTAAATCCAAAAACTTGGCTGAAGCCGTACTAAAAGTCCCGTCTACAAATTCCATTGATATTACTGACTGTAGAGGCCAGTCGTATGACAACAATAGCAATATGTCCGGAACCTACACTGGTTTGCAGGCATGCATTAAAGAATGAAATCCAAAAGCGCATTATGTGCCTTGTGCAGCACATTCTTTGAATTCAGTCAGCACTAGTGCTGCAACCAGTTGTCGGGAAGCATTATCATTTTTCAACGTAGTAATTTTTTCTCTGCTTCTACACAGTGCTGGGATAAACTTCTTGCTTTCATGAAACCAGGAAGCAGAATGGTAAAAAGTTTATCAAAACCAAGTTGGTCAGCAAGAGAGGAAGCGTGTGTAAGTCTATATGAAAACTGGGAGGGCGTTCTCAATGCCCTCACACATATTGCCAATAATACATTTGAAAAACCACTTTTAGCTTAGTTGAATCAACTCGGCAGACTAGAAACAGTATTCATGATGACAGTTTGGAAGGGAATACTCCAGAGATTTAATAGTGTAAATGTGAAATTGCGAAGTGTAAATATTGATAGTGCATGAATTGTATGAATCACTTGTAGGAGTTATTGCATCTGCTCATGGAATGTTCGACTATTATGAAAATAAATCTTTGGAAATCATGACTGATATACACTATGAATCCACCTATAAAAGATCATGAAAATGCAAACTTCATGATAACGAAGAAGCGGACTCTTAAGTTTTCCTGACACTGTTGCACTTCTACACAGTTTTCAGTAACCTTAAGAACAGTTCACCTGACGATATTGCTGAACATGCAGCAAAACTCCAAGCATCATGACACAGTTAGAGCCTTCCTTCCCTATTGAATGTGTACATTTTGCAGCACTTTTGAAATCTTCTGAGATTAGTGATATACCTGTTGAAATGAGTAAATTTTTATGGAAAGAGAGGTTACAATCCGTGTTTCTGAATGTTGACATTGCTTTTGGAATATTTCTATGTATGGCACTTACAAACTGTTCAGCAGAATGCTCGTTTTCAGCTCTTAAAAGACTGAAATCATACCTACATTCCACTTTGTCTGAGGAGAGATTGAATGTCTTGTCCATTCTTCACTTCGAAGCCAACCTCATAACTGTTAACCATCTGAACTAAGATGATACGATCAATGAATTTTCTGCCGTCAAAGCCAGACGCAAACTTTGCTGACTGGTAGTTTTAAAAATTTAAGATAATAATGTGATTTTTATTATAACTTAGAGCACTTTCAATGGATTTACAAACTACGTATTACCTGTTTATTTTACAGTTGCCAAAGACAGAACGCATAAAGAAACCTCGTTATGTGCGGATGTGACCGAAGGCACCCGACAATACTTAACAATATCTGAATGTCCCAGCCCACTTGGCACTGTACAGTCAAGTCTTACTGATACTGTAGTATATTACAATTGATGCGTATTCTTGGCGTCTGCTGAAATGTATAGTTATCATGAAAATGTACATTATTGGAGAGCACGCTCAGATGAAAAAGTTTAAATAAATAACGTAGTTCAGTTCTGTCAATAAATACCTAAAAGCTTTGCTAATATCATTAAAAAGAGCTATGGTGAGACAGCAGCGGTAATGCAAAACTGTCCAGCCCGTACATGGATTGAAGGTATTGTGTACACTTTTATGCAGCATCTAGCTACTCAGAGCCTAATGCTTTACATGTTAACTATTAGATTATAAAACAAATTTGATTTTTCCACACTAGCCTGTAAAATTATGTAATAGCCAATTTAATCTGTGTCTGTTCGTCTGTATTTAGTTATTAGTTCGTGCACCGAAATCTCCGCATCATTTTTTACGCTTTCCTACAGATCCATGTATTAATACCGAACCTGTCCCTTTTTTTCTGCTACACATTCAAGTTATTAGATAATAAAATGACATTTCAATTTTGAATGCATTTCTGTAAAAGTGTGTATTAATTTCTAATGTATGACACATTTGCTTCAATTTTTAGGTCGTAACACAACTTTTTTAATTTCATTTTCAACAGTTTCGTGTAAAAGAACATATTAAAATTAAAAGTGAATGTATAACAAAAATTTGTTGTCTCCAACACACTCTGCTGAATTTTTAGGCCATAAAAGAAAAGTTATTTTCCATATGTTCATTTCTGTTGTCTTTCAACAGAGGAATGTGTTAACACAATTCAGTTTTAAGTTCGTTTTATCCACTGCCGTAAACCAAGTACAGTTCAGGAACCATATTACACTTTGACTGAGCGTGACTAGGCCATTGACGCGTCCTTCAGAACAACGAATAGCAGAGTACAGAAGCAGCTCACAGCGCTCCCAACCAAAATGGCAGTTGTGTAGTGATCAGGTAATAGGGTTATAGTTATTATTTAAAACATGTATTTTTTTGGGAGGGGGGGGGGGGGTGCATATAAGATGGTGTGCCTAGGGGTGCAAAATTTTTAAATCCACCACTGCCAGCATCAGCTGTGCCAGTGTGAGAACCAACATCGACTCTCCTCCCGGGCCCACAGCAAGTTACACTTTCAATGCAAGATGACAACACATAATAGTTTGCTGCATTACAAGGTCTTCAGCTCCTGAACCAAGTGTGAGTAAGCAAGGCTCCGTATGCAGCTGAATTTAATACAAAAACAGCAAGGGCAGCAAGAAACTTCTACGTGAAGTAGAAGAACCAGAAAATGACCCTGGTCACTTCTGATAATAGAGTAATAGGTACTAGTGAATTCTCATAATACATCGCATTTTCTGGCATTTGATTGTTTTAGTGTTACATGTATGTTTATCTCACAAACCACTAAACCAATACCATTCAAATTTTCAAAAATGTGATGAAACAGTATAAAAAGGACACTGAACTAGAGTAATGATAATAACTGGCTTATTCTCTGAATCAGGGACACTTATGTTAAATTTTTCCCAATAAAAATGGCTTAACAGTAAAAAATTCATAAATATTATACCGACAAAAAAGACATTGGTTGTAGTTCAGTGAGCTAACGATATATGCTGAAAATGGCTCTTTTTCTGCCACAGTAAAAGAAAACCTGATTGGGCTTGGAAAGAGATGCCATAGGTAAACCACATATAGACTAGTGAAATGTTAGATTGAGAGTAGGAGAAATAAATAAATATAAGAGAAAAATAATATTACACATGCACTAAACAAATTTCAATGATCAGAAGAGAAAAAAAAATTAAAGAAAAGAAAAATAAATAGACTAACATGAAAATTCACTCATAAGTAATACTATATGCAATGGTCTATTGTTGTTACCAAGAAAGAAGCTATATTGTTCTCTTGTGTTGTGACTGATCATTAAAGTGAACATGGGTAGAAATAAGATCTCCATTCATTTTGAAGCCTTCTTGTACAGTCATTCTGGACCGAACCTAAACTATATTTTTAAACAATTTATGATGTATTTCAAAGTTCTGTTGTGTAATATTGTTGTTCATAAGGAGATAAGCATATCATATTTCTTTTTGGGCAGCACATTGTTTCAATCTCTTTGTATCATTAGATTCCTGAAATTATTATTATTGAAACTGAAATTGTGTGAAAAGGCTCTGGTGTTGTAATATATTACTTAATAAAGGAAATAGTAATTTAAACCCACACTTGCACAACTTCTAGCCAAACTGTACTCCACCCAAACCTGTACCACAATTTGGTAGCAGTATGTGGTTATGCACTGGGCCCGAGGGTGCCCACAGAAGTGTCCATTTGACAGAGGGCCCCTACAACCAATGTGGCGAAGTTAACGCAAAAGCCATATGGTGAGGTAGCAGCTGAACGTAAGTAAGGAAATTCATTTGGTTCTGAATACTTAAACAGGCTGCAGGTTCAGGCTACTCATTATGTAAACAGGGTAAACGATTAATATTTTAACTAAGGAAGGATCAAGCAAGGAGGTGCTGAATGAACTATAATGTAGGTTGGGAATGGTAGACGTCACTATAAGTGAAATGTTGTCAGCATCATCTCTGCAAGGCAGTACAATGAATTTGAATGTGATACAAAGAGACAATGTTAATCAGGTAGGGGGGGATACAGGCACCAAGGTTTGAAAATAGTAGCTTGTTTTGAACTAATCTGTGACCTTATGAGAATCTTTCAGTCTCTCTTTATGGGCATGGCATGGGATGTCATCCAGTGACTGCAATGGATAAAAAAGAGTACCAGGCTAGATCCCCTCCTAAATCAACATTATCATTTTCTTGGTTTCAAATAGTGCCTCACTACACTGGTTGCTGTTCTTACAGTGTTTGTAATACTTGTTTTTTTATTGTTGTTGGTTGGTTGTCATTCCTTCTTTTTTGGTAGGTGTGGCAGCTGGTTTGAAGGGGTGGTCTGTGCCATGAAATTGCATGACAACATTTTTCAGTTTTCAATTCATCCTATTGAGCCTGTGTAATTTCCCCATGTATGAAGTGTGCTAGAACTTTATTTCTGCATTTGGTCTTGTTTCTTTAATACAATTGCAGCCAGAACATGCTTCAAGTCAGTGCTGCCTCTGTGAACTCGCTTCCGCACATGCCCTCTGGTGAGACTTGTGTGCCTAAACCATGCTGGCATGACCAGCAGAGAGGGCTGCCATGTAATATCAGCCCACTATTCCATGCCTCACGTATGTGACTGCAACCAATGCCTTGGCCAATCATGCCAATGGTAAGCAAGTCTGACCAGCATCTCAACAAGGCACTGACACCACTCCACTCCACAACTAGTCCACCATTGATGCACAATGGCCTATGGCACTGTCTCAAGATGATTCCTTACTGTTGACTTACGCTTCTTACTAAAATCTGCATTGCACAATGACTCCGTGGATCAGATTCTCTGAACAAAACAAGTGTGACAAGTGCCCCATACAAGGACCAGACACTGCCCCAAAATGTGTCAGCTGCTGTCCATAATGGCCTCAGGTACTGTAGCAAGGCAATGTCACTGTTTACTGGCTGCACGACACAGCAGAGGGGCACTGTGCATGTGCATTCAGCAATGTGGCGCCACCTGCCGGGAGGGGGGGGGGGGGTGGGGAGGGGGGGGGGGAGGGAACCCACAATCTTCCTGAATATCATTAAATGTACGCTAGATGGATGCCAACACTGTTTTATATTTTGGCATTATAATTAACTTTTGCCCCCCCCCCATGAACCATGGACCTTGCCATTGGTGGGGAGGCTTGCGTGCCTAAGCAATACAGATAGCCGTACCGTAGGTACAACCACAACGGAGGGGTATCTGTTGAGAGGCCAGACAAACATGTGGTTCCTGAAGAGGGGCAGCAGCCTTTTCAGTAGTTGCAAGGGCAACAATCTGGATGATTGACTGATCTGGCCTTGTAACAATAACCAAAACGGCCTTGCTGTGCTGGTACTGCGAACGGCTGAAAGCAAGGGGAAACTACGGCCGTAATTTTTCTCGAGGGCATGCAGCTTTACTGTATGATTAAATGATGATGGCGTCCTCTTGGGTAAAATATTCCGGAGGTAAAATAGTCCCCCATTCGGATCTCCGGGCGGGGACTACTCAAGAGGATGTCATTATCAGGAGAAAGAAAACTGGCGTTCCACGGATCGGAGTGTGGAATGTCAGATCCCTTAATCGGGCAGGTAGGTTAGAAAATTTAAAAAGGGAAATGGATAGGTCAAGGTTAGATATAGTGGGAATTAGTGAAGTTCGGTGGCAGGAGGAACAAGACTTCTGGTCAGGTGACTACAGGGTTATCAACACAAAGTCAAATAGGGGTAATGCAGGAGTAGGTTTAATAATGAATAGGAAAAGAGGAATGCGGGTAAGCTACTACAAATAGCATAGTGAACGCATTATTGTGGCCAAGATAGATATGAAGCCCACACCCACTACAGTAGTACAAGTTTATATGCCAACTAGCTCTGCAGATGACGAAGAAATTGAAGAAATGCATGATGAAATAAAAGAAATTATTCAGATAGTGAAGGGAGATGAAAATTTAATAGTCATGGGTGACTGGAATTCGAGTGTAGGAAAAGGGAGAGAAGGAAACATAGTAGGTGAATATGGATTGGGGCTAAGAAATGAAAGAGGAAGCTGCCTGGTAGAATTTTGCACAGAGCACAACTTAATCATAGCTAACACTTGGTTTAAGAATCATGATAGAAGGTTGTACACATGGAAGAACCCTGGAGATACTAAAAGGTATCAGATAGATTATATAATGGTAAGACAGAGATTTAGGAACCAGGTTTTAAATTGTAAGACATTTCCAGGGGCAGATGTGGACTCTGACCACAATCTATTGGTTATGACCTGTAGATTAAAACTGAAGAAACTGCAAAAAGGTGGGAATTTAAGGAGATGGGACCTGGATAAACTGAAAGAACCAGAGGTTGTAGAGAGTTTCAGGGAGAGCATAAGGGAACAATTGACAGGAATGGGGGAAAGAAATACAGTAGAAGAGGAATGGGTAGCTTTGAGGGATGAAGTAGTGAAGGCAGCAGAGGTTCAAATAGGTAAAAAGACGAGGGCTAGTAGAAATCCTTGGGTAACAGAAGAAATATTGAATTTAATTGATGAAAGGCGAAAATATAAAAATGCAGTAAATGAAGCAGGCAAAAAGGAATACAAACGTCTCAAAAATGAGATCGACAGGAAGTGCAAAATGGCTAAGCAGGGATGGCTAGAGGACAAATGTAAGGATGTAGAGGCTTTTCTCACTAGGGGTAAGATAGATACTGCCTACAGGAAAATTAAAGAGACCTTTGAAGATAAGAGAACCACTTGTATGAACATCAAGAGCTCAGATGGAAACCCAGTTCTAAGCAAAGAAGGGAAAGCAGAAAGGTGGAAGGAGTATATAGAGGGTCTATACAAGGGCGATGTACTTGAGGACAATATTATGGAAATGGAAGAGGATGTAGATGAAGATGAAATGGGAGATACGATACTGCTTGAAGAGTTTGACAGAGCACTGAAAGACCTGAGTCGAAACAAGGCCCCCGGAGTAGACAACATTCCATTGGAACTACTGACGGCCTTGGGAGAGCCAGTCCTGACAAAACTCTATCATCTGGTGAGCAAGATGTATGAAACAGGTGAAATACCCTCAGACTTCAAGAAGAATATAATAATTCCAATCCCAAAGAAAGCAGGTGTTGACAGATGTGAAAATTACCGGACAATCAGTTTAATAAGCCACAGCTGCAAAATACTAACACGAATTCTTTACAGACGAATGGAAAAACTAGTAGAAGCCGGCCTCGGGGAAGATCAGTTTGGATTCCGTAGAAATACTGGAACACGTGAGGCAATACTGACCTTACGACTTATCTTAGAAGAAAGATTAAGGAAAGGCAAACCTACGTTTCTAGCATTTGTAGACTTAGAGAAAGCTTTTGACAATGTTGTCTGGAATACTCTCTTTCAAATTCTAAAGGTGGCAGGGGTAAAATACAGGGAGCGAAAGGCTATTTACAATTTGTACAGAAACCAGATGGCAGTTATAAGAGTCAAGGGGCATGAAAGGGAAGCAGCGGTTGGGAAGGGAGTAAGACAGGGTTGTAGCCTCTCCCCGATATTATTCAATCTGTATATTGAGCAAGCAGTAAAGGAAACAAAAGACAAATTCGGAGTAGGTATTAAAGTCCATGGAGAAGTAATAAAAACGTTGAGGTTCGCCAATGACATTGTAATTCTGTCAGAGGCAGCGAAGGACTTGGAAGAGCAGTTGAACGGAATGGACAGTGTCTTGAAAGGAGGATATAAGATGAACATCAACAAAAGCAAAACAAGGATACTGGAATGTAGTCAAATTAAGTCGGGTGATGTTGAGGGTATTAGATTAGGAAATGACACACTTGAAGCAGTAAAGGAGTTTTGCTATTTGGGGAGCAAAATAACTGATGATGGTCGAAGTAGAGAGGATATAAAATGTAGACTGGCAATGGCAAGGAAAGCGTTTCTGAAGAAGAGAAATTTGTTAACATCGAGTATAGATTTAAGTGTCAGGAAGTCATTTCTGAAAGTATTTGTATGGAGTGTAGCCATGTATGGAAGTGAAACATGGACGGTAAATAGTTTGGACAAGAAGAGAATAGAAGCTTTCGAAATGTGGTGCTACAGAAGAATGCTGAAGATTAGATGGGTAGATCACATAACTAATGAGGAAGTATTGAATAGGATTGGGGAGAAGAGAAGTTTGTGGCACAACTTGACCAGAAGAAGGGATCGGTTGGTAGGACATGTTCTGAGGCATCAAGGGATCACCAATTTAGTATTGGAGGGCATCGTGGAGGGTAAAAATCGTAGGGGGAGACCAAGAGATGAATACACTAAGCAGATTCAGAAGGATGTAGGTTGCAGTAGGTACTGGGAGATGAAGAAGCTTGCACAGGATAGAGTAGCATGGAGAGCTGCATCAAACCAGTCTCAGGACTGAAGACCACAACAAAAACAATTAAGTTTTGCTCTTTGATAATATGATAAATTATTTTAAAATTTTTTAAAACATTTTAAAAAAAATTTCTAGGTCTGCTTCTCACCTATGTTTGTTCCTTTTTTACTAATTTGTACAATCGCTTCTTAGTGTATATAACTGTACTGTGTGGTTGATAAAATCTTTGTCAATATATCCATTTTTGTAAATATTTCAGTATTTTATCATTATATTTTACCTCACTTTGTATGTCATTTCTTCTTCTCATTTTTATTTTAGCTGTATCTTTTCACATAGAGGGCGAGTTTGCTCAGCAGCGCCCCCCTTATAGTTTCTCATTGTCGTTGTCAATTCTCAATGTATCACTTTATGTTTGACCTCTGCGTAAGACAGAGTTATTAATCAGGACACATTTTCATTGAAAGGTAAATTTGTATGTGCATTTTAAATAGTTTAATGCGTCTATATACATTTAATTGGTTTTATGTTGTTTTATGTACATTTATTCATTTGGTCACTGTTATTAATTATTTTTATTTTTATTCTTGTATTTGTACCACTAATGATGGCTGTTAATCAGTTGAAATCGATTTGCAAAAGTACATAAAGGAAACATGATTTTGCAACTGGTTACTGCTTATTTGGTAATTTTAAAGAATGTTACATTTTTGATGATGTAATTGTAAATGCAGTGTGGCTGTTGTTAAGTGACAATGTACTAGCAGTATGTTATTGTGATTTTTACTTATCTGCATTTCCCATTATTGTATGTTTCCTTATATGTTTTTCTTGTGGTTGATACAGTAGTTGTAGTTCTGTTTGGTTGTATGTAGGGCTTGATGTTGGTAGTAGCAGATTGTAGATAATTGTAGTGAGCTAGTTACTTCTCCTGGTTTATTTTATTTCAACCTTGTTATATAACTTGTTAAGTTATTAAAATAGCTAACACTTGGTTCAAGAATCATAAAAGAAGGTTGTATACCTGGAAGAATCCTGGAGATACTAATAGGTATCAAATAGATTATATAATGGTAAGACAGAGATTTAGGAACCAGGTTTTAAATTGTAAGACATTTCCAGGGGCAGATGTGGATTCTGACCACAATCTATTGGTTATGAACTGCAGATTGAAACTGAAGAAACTGCAAAAAGGTGGGAATTTAAGGAGATGGGACCTGGATAAACTGAAAGAACCAGAGGTTGTAGAGAGTTTCAGGGAGAGCATAAGGGAACAATTGACAGGAATGGGGGAAAGAAATACAGTAGAAGAAGAATGGGTAGCTCTGAGGGATGAAGTAGTGAAGGCAGCAGAGGATCAAGTAGGTAGAAAGATGAGGGCTAATAGAAATCCTTGGGTAACAGAAGAAACATTGAATTTAATTGATGAAAGGAGAAAATATAAAAATGCAGTAAATGAAGCAGGCAAAAGGGAATACAAACGTCTCAAACATGAGATCGACAGGAAGTGCAAAATGGCTAAGCAGGGATGGCTAGAGGACAAATGTAAGGATGTAGAGGCTTGTCTCACTAGGGGTAAGATAGATACTGCCTACAGGAAAATTAAAGAGACCTTTGGAGAGAAGAGAACCATTTGTATGAATATCAAGAGCTCAGATGGCAACCCAGTTCTAAGCAAAGAAGGGAAGGTAGAAAGGTGGAAGGAGTATATAGAGGGTCTATACAAGGGCGATGTACTTGAGGACAGTATTATGGAAATGGAAGAGGATGTAGATGAAGATGAAATGGGAGATAAGATACTGCGTGAAGAGTTTGACAGAGCACTGAAAGACCTGAGTCGAAACAAGGCCCCGGGAGTAGACAACATTCCATTAGAACTACTGATGGCCTTGGGAGAGCCAGTCATGACAAAACTCCACCATCTGGTGAGCAAGATGTATGAGACAGGCGAAATACCCACAGACTTCAAGAAGAATATAATAGTTCCAATACCAAAGAAAGCAGGTGTTGACAGATGTGAAAATTACCGAACTATCAGTTTAATAAGTCACAGCTGCAAAATACTAACGCGAATTCTTTACAGACGAATGGAAAAACTGGTAGAAGCGGACCTCGGGGAAGATCAGTTTGGATTCCGTAGAAATGTTGGAACACGTGAGGCAATACTAACCTTACGACTTATCTTAGAAGAAAGATTAAGAAAAGGCAAACCTACGTTTCTAGCATTTGTAGACTTAGAGAAAGCTTTTGACAACGTTAACTGGAATACTCTCTTTCAAATTCTGAAGGTGGCAGGGGTAAAATACAGGGAGCGAAAGGCTATTTACAATTTGTACAGAAACCAGATGGCAGTTATAAGAGTTGAGGGGCATGAAAGGGAAGCAGTGGTTGGGAAAGGAGTGAGACAGGGTTGTAGCCTCTCCCCGATGTTATTCAATCTGTATATTGAGCAAGCAGTAAAGGAAACAAAAGAAAAATTCGGAGTAGGTATTAAAATTCATGGAAAAGAAGTAAAAACTTTGAGGTTCGCCGATGACATTGTAATTCTGTCAGAGACAGCAAAGGACTTGGAAGAGCAGTTGAACGGAATGGACAGTGTCTTGAAAGGAGGATATAAGATGAACATCAACAAAAGCAAAACGAGGATAATGGAATGTAGTCAGATTAAATCAGGTGATGCTGAGGGGATTAGATTAGGAAATGAGACACTTAAAGTAGTAAAGGAGTTTTGCTATTTAGGGAGTAAAATAACTGATGATGGTCGAAGTAGAGAGGATATAAAATGTAGACTGGCAATGGCAAGGAAATCGTTTCTGAAGAAGAGAAATTTGTTAACATCGAGTATAGATTTAAGTGTCAGGAAGTCGTTTCTGAAAGTATTTGTATGGAGTGTAGCCATGTATGGAAGTGAAACATGGACGATAACCAGTTTGGACAAGAAGAGAATAGAAGCTTTCGAAATGTGGTGCTACAGAAGAATGCTGAAGATAAGGTGGGTAGATCACGTAACTAATGAGGAGGTATTGAATAGGATTGGGGAGAAGAGAAGTTTGTGGCACAACTTGACTAGAAGAAGGGATCGGTTGGTAGGACATGTTTTGAGGCATCAAGGGATCACAAATTTAGCATTGGAGGGCAGCGTGGAGGGTAAAAATCGTAGAGGGAGACCAAGAGATCAATACACTAAGCAGATTCAGAAGGATGTAGGTTGCAGTAGGTACTGGGAGATGAAGAAGCTTGCACAGGATAGAGTAGCATGGAGAGCTGCATCAAACCAGTCTCAGGACTGAAGACCACAACAACAACAACAAGTTATTAAAGAGTGGAATCTGTTTTGTTCTTTTGCTTGGTGCTTGCTTATTAAGTTAATCTCGAACAGAACAAAGTTATTTTGGTGCCCGCTTGTACAGTCATTCTGGACCAAAGTTAAATAATATTATTTAAATAATGAATGGATGTTCTGTTGTGTATTATTGTTGCTCATTGGGAATAAGCTTATTGTATTTCTTTTTGGGTGGCGTATTGTTTGATCTCTTGTATCATCAGATTCTTGAAATTATTATTCTTGAAACTGAAATTGAATGTAAAGACTTAATATTTTTATGTGCTCTGGTATTGTAATATATATATATATATATATATATATATATATATATATATATATATATATATATATATATATATATATATATATATATATATAAGGGACATAAAAAAAATTTTAAAAAAATGCTTGAGGCATAATTACAGAAACCAGTTCCTGTATCTTAGAAGTATTGACTCTTGCTGTTGAGACACTTGTCCCACTGTTGCACAAGGCAGTGAAATGATTGTCTCATAAAATTCCCGGGGCTGTGATGTTAACCATTCTGCACATACAGCAGGACATCGTCATCCAAGGTGAATAGTTTGCCCCTATGCTGACGTTCTTCTTTGATCAAGATGGCCCCCTTCCAATTCACTTCCTGCAGAACGGGACAACAGTGAATGCTTAGCATTACTCACTAACCTTGACCACCCTTCGCCAAATGATCAAATCAAAAGGACCAGGTAATCTCACCCGTGGGGTCATTCTGCTCCATGACAATGCAAAGCCTCATATGGTCAACACAGTCACAGCACTCCTGCAGAGATTCAAATGGGAGGTTTCGGGCACCCTCCATACAGTCCAGACCTCTCCTCCCTGTGATTCCGCCATTTTTGGTCCCCTTAAAAAGGATCTGAGTGGCAAAACGATTCACCTCAGACAATGACGTCCAGCTGTACGTGCGGAACTGGTTAACATCACAGCCCCAAGAATTTTATGAGACAGCCATTCATTGCCTTGTGTCACAATGGGACAAGTGTCTCAACAGCCATGGTCAATACTTCTAACATACAGGTACTGGTTTCTGTAATTATGCCTCCAGCTCGTTTCTTTTTGCACAACTCTTATAGTTCAATAAAGCGAACACTAATATAAGCCCCTGCTTGCACGACCCCTAGCCAAACTTCATTCCACTGAAAACTTATACCACATGACTTACACAATTTATGAGCAACAAGCAGCTATAAAAATTGTTTCTCACTAATGTATTTTATAATATAATATTTACATGCTGCTATACTATATTTTTGATTTCTAGGTAAATCTGTATGTACCAATAAGAGCAACAGTACTGAAAAGGCCTGCATATGCATTAAACGCATGAAACTTTATTAAATGTAAGGTATAGCAGGTCAGATTCCAAAGATTGTTTTGAAGCTTTACCAGGTAGAGTCCTTTTGAAGGTTGTATGCTGTTCCCTTCCTGTGACCTTTAAACTGACTTACCCAGTCAGTTATAGGGGGGACCTAAGGTTTAGTGTGGATTCTGAAACATGATGCAGCTCAGCATTTTTCACGCCAACTAATATTTCCAGATGTGTAAGAAGTGATAGATAAAAGACGTAGGATTGGCCAGGGATTGAACACGACTCATTTGTATATGTAGTCTGTATTAATAAAACAAAATTGTTTGCAAAAACTAATCAGGTAGTTATCAAAATGAAAAAATCTAATTTCACCAAAAGAAAATATATACATTACAAAATGGCTAATCCATTTCATAACACCCAGCCCAGCGGCAGGTTGCCTATCTAATGCCTTCCAGGAGCAACAAAAATTCGATTTTCAATATTTCAAATACAAGTAAAATTCTCAAGCTTTCATTGGCTATCTCCACCACCATTGTCAGGAGTGAAACCACTGATTGCCATGGCTGTCACTGTTTTCCACTTACATAGGCACAACTGCAGCCTCTGCCACCTATCAGTGAGGCCGAAATGACACCTGCAGGAAGTGAGTAGGACAGTCTGAAGCACTTCTGAGTGACACCAGATGGCATGAGGGGCTGGCACCACATTTGAAACTGCCACTCCTGTTACCCTACAAGTGTCAAGAATCTGTCTTTTCTTCCTTTTGATATCCAAAGCCCGCCCACATGTCCTACTAATTGCGTACCCCTGGTCTCTGTTAAAATTGTTGCTGTTCAGTCTAATCGTGCCTGCTCCTTTATAATGGAATCCCAATATGTTGATGCACAAGCCAGGACACTCACATTTTCAAACCGTATTTTTTGTTCACTTCCCAGGCAATCCTCAGCTAAGGCCAACTTATCAAACTCCATTTCTTTAATAAGTTGCTTATGCTCAATTAAACTGTCAGACCTATACAGATGCTGCCAAATTCACAAGGGAACCATACATCCCCAGGCACATGAAGAGCTATGTCATCTTTAACAGGGCACTGCATATCTTGTATCTTAGAAGCAGGTCAGAAAGCTGGTCTCATTCCAAATCTCCACATCACACATCCTAACTTGCTGCTCATTACCCCACAGTATGGAAGGAAAGCATATGGCTTGGCCTCTCCTGCTGATTCACAAGGCCTCCTCGTTTGGTGGCACCTGAAAGTGTCAGCAATGTCTCTCGTACTATAAACATTCTTCCTGAAAATGGGTCTCAACTGATGCAATTCAAACTGTAGGAGATTTCTGACAGAAATAACTTCTTCTCAGTACTAATGAGTTCAGGACTGCTTTCTTGTATGAGGATGGAGAAAATTATTGACATTCAAGTATCGATCAGTGTGCATCAGTTTCTCATACATTGAATGACCAAGCTGCCTTCCTGCCTCCCTGTCAACTAGAACATCCAAGGATGGTAGCTTGGCAGCTACCTACTGGTAAACTTAATGATGGAATGGACACCATTCATGTGATTAACCAACTGCTGGAGTGCATTTTCACTGTGAGGCCATATCAGAAAAGTGTCAATGGCATACCTTAAGAAGCAAGACAGATGCAATGCCATAGAGTTCAGAACCCGTTCCTCAGAGTACTCCATGAAGAAATTTGTGACTGCTGGAGACAGTGGGGATCCCATTGCTGTGCCATCCATTGTTTCAAAATATCATGATACAGGAAGTATGTTGTCATTAGAAAATGATGGAACAACTTGACAATTACAGGTGGAAACTGTTGGGCTGAATGATTCAGTGTGCCTCATTCTGACCAAGCCAGGTCTGGCAGTCAGTGGTTTTACTCCTGATGGCGATGGCAGAGATAGCTGCCAAAAACTTGAGAATTTTATTCAAATTGATATGTCTCAAAAATGGAGATGATTTTACTCAGACATGATGTTGCAAAAGACTCTTAGGACAATATTTGAAATAGTTATTGACCAATTTAAGAATTTAAATTACTGTCATAATCTGCTAATTAAGAGGTACAATCTTATGTTACAGGTTTAACACTGTGAGACAAATATTACTATTAGGAACTGTGTGTATGTCTTGAAGCAGCATAAATGATCACACACAATTATCCAGACCACATTCATCCAGTACTTGAGGATGAGAGCACTCAGTGAGTTGCAACAAACTTTATAAATAACTTCAAACTTCTAAAAACATCTTCTTGCTACACTGCCTCCCCAATCCCTCCCCCATCCCCACCCAAAAAAAATAAAAATAAAATAAATGATGATGAAAGTAAAAAAAGTTTATAGGTTACTACATTCTTGCTGTGCAGTAAAACTATTGCAAGAGGCATGACAGTTTCATTTATTACTTCTTTACTACTGAGTTCACAATACATTTTGCAGATGGTATCTAGATATACAACTAAATGAACTGGACAATCATATCATTGTACAACACATAGTTCATAGGATATGACAGCATACATAATGAGATGTGTGTAAATTAGCTTTTGCTTAAAACAGAGTGCAAATGATCTAGACTATACTCATGCAATGTTTGATGATGAGAGCACTTAGCAATTTACAACAAAATTTAAACACCATATTTTTAAAACTTTTCTTGGTTATGTACTTAATATCAAATACGTAACACATTAACTCATTGGTAAAGTAATCAGAAGTTTGAAGCCGTTTTCTACATTTGAGTTTGATTCTTTAAAGAGTCAGGGGTTTACTGGTTTTTGTGTCTGTGATTTTTCAGTTTAGTGCCCTACATTTAACAATGGCTTGTGAAAAATGTGTGCCTCAGTGGCCAATTAGCAAAGTGTTGCACTATAAATCTCTGGGTATGGGATTCAAGCCTCAGATCATCCATGATTTCTTTCAATCACTTATCACTTATTGCATCTCTGGTAATGTTTTCTATATGAGAAATATGCTGTGCTGCTCCATGGTTCTGAGTCAATTTTAAACTGTAGGTGTTGCACTATAAATCTCTGGGTATGGGATTCAAGCCTCAGATCATCCATGATTTCTTTCAATCACTTATCACTTATTGCATCTCTGGTAATGTTTTCTATAGGAGAAATATGCTGTGCTGCTCCATGGTTCTGAGTCAATTTTAAACTGTAGGTCCTCCCTATGCTAGGCTCAGAAAGCCACTTCAAAAGTTACAGGAAGGCAAGTGCAGATCATTTCAAATGGTCCACGACTTTTAAAGTTCTGTAGTGTTCAAAGTAATCTTTAGGTTGATGATAGTTTTTGCTTTGTTAAAAGATTTTTGTATCTAATTCTGCCAAACCATTTCCAACTTTGAAAAATGTGAAACTAAAAACAAAATTGTATACTTACCTTATACAATAGTCACTTATCTCACATCCAACCAAAAACTGATTTTAAACTGATCTACAATCATGGAACATAACTGGAACAAAGAGTCTGAAGCAGTATCTCTCTGATGCATAATTCTTAACTTGGTACACTTTTAATAAGATCAACGAATAATAAAATGTAAAATAGCTATGTCTGTGGAAAACACGCACACATAAAACGAAGAAATAATGGTGAGTACCTTTTTTCTCAGTAAGATTGTCAACAGCTTGTACTGCTGATTGATACGAAGGTAAATCAGTTTTCTTCATTTTTGGAAAGTCTGGGGGAACCCATGTCAGTCCCAAAAGTTCTTCATGAATAAATTTGTCTGCTGCCAGAATCTGATGAAAAAGTAAGCAACGTTCAGTATTTGCTTAAAAAAGTTCATTATACATGCTTGGGTTAATACTATATAAAGGTGTAGTGAATAATAATGATTGTTATTATTATCGTCTTCTCACATTTTGTAGTTTAGCTTATATATTACCTCATAATATGTAAACAAAACCTATGTACTAGAATCAGGCATCACAATTCAAGCTTTGCTATAGCTGTGTGTGGCAAAACAAAACTGATGCTGATTCAACAGCCTTTTATAATGTGTTATTTTGTCTCAGCACTGTAAAGAAATACTAGTAGTGAGTAAACAACAAATTTCCAGCTGGCATTCAAACATAGTGTTATTACAAAGAAAAGGTTAGATGCTTACATGGACTGGCACCAAATGATGCATTCAGTTGCATTTTCCAGACCCTTTAAGTCAAATTTGATGGAAATTTTCCACTAAACCCAAGGGATATCAAACTGCCAAATCAAAATGCACACAGAAAACTGTCAAAACAAAGAGGTACTATACTCCTACACTAGCTAAAATAAAATTCTTTGTCCAAATACTAAATGGTAAGATCAAAGTAGCTAAAGATAATGATACTGCAGTTATGTACTGACCAAAAGAATCTGCAGAAAGGGAGTACAAAAATCAAAGAAGGAAAGCAGTTCCATATTTATTGAATAGGCTCACAATTCTTGCAGGCAGCATGGGATCTGGTTAACTAACAAAGCAAGAGGCCCACCTCTTGCTCTAATTCTTGCAGTCCAAATGAATTAAGTGAATATTTTATAAAGGTAATGGAGAACACAGTACATGAAATTTCTGACTTTAAAATAGATCATGCAGTTGCTGTGAAATCTGTGAATAAATGCAGCATGGGCATTTGAAAGAAAGCGTATCAAAAAGACATAATAAAAAAGGTGAGAAACAACAAAGCATTAGAGTGTCCTGATATTTACAGCATGTTCTATATTACATTAAAAACTATAATCTGTGAAACTGCACAATGACTGACAAATGTAATAAATAAATGCTTCCATGCTGGGGAATTTCCAGAATTCCTAAAAGTAGCAGCCACAGTACAAAATTACAAAGAAGGTAATCCATATGAAGTGTCATGCTAGAAACCCATGCCTATAACACCAGTATTAGCTAAGGTGATGAAGTCCATAATGAAACATCAATTATTAAGTTGTTTTGAAGGAAGTAAACTCATGAAGGAACAATTTATGTTCCCTTCTACACTCCTAATTAGGGGGCATACATGCCTAAATGGTATGCTAGTTAAGAAAAATGACAATGACGGAGTGTGCTGGAAGAGCTGCAAGGGCTGGTTCCTGCATATTAATCCAAAAGGTAATGACTACGGTAAAATTCAATGAGCTGATTCCTCTTAATCAAGGAGGGCACTTCTCGGGATGGAGGCCCTGGACCAAGCAGATTGTGAATGGCTTACAGCCTTTGTTCAGCATTGTCTGGCAGCATGGGAATATCTACTTCAATGGCGCACTTGGCAGCAAAGGGGTGCCAAAATGGCTGGGGATAGAATAGTAATAAATCCACCTGGCACTGCTGGTGCACACTGCACTTCACTGCACTATTTGCAGTACACTGCATGCAGTATTCCAATTACTGATTCCGGGAGGATGACCAGGAAAAGAGTCCATAGCACTGGTACTTTGAGAGCTTAGTAAGGCATTTTATTGTCTCCCACATAAGGCCCTGTTTGGCATCAGGCTTTGTACACCCATAGTCAATAGAAGTGCCTCAAGAGATGCAGCTCAGTGACGTGGCATGGAAAAATGCGGTAGTACTCCACTTGTTAAATAAACTGTGACAGAACACTAACACCAAATGCAGGATAAGAATTCTGTCTTTCACACACACCCCGATGGATGGAGGTACAGAGCTCACCATGACGTTGCGGAGGTATTGGTCACAGTTGGGCCATGTAGCTGTGGAGCCGCTGCATAAAACCTGGTATGGTGCTATCAGGAGGGAGTCGGGTTACTTCCAAAAAATCGCCAGGAATGGTGAGTGGCTGTCCATATGCCACCTTGGCAAAAGCAATTCACAGGCCAGTTTTATGTGTGATCTGCAGGACTAGAAGCACCAGGGTTAGGGCGGCAGACCATCCAGAAGAATAATATGTGAAGTGGGCTTTAAGTGCATGGTGAAACCACTCCACCATAATTTTAGCTGCAAGGTGGTAGCTGGTGGTATGGTGGAAATTGGAGGGATGGGTGGCTGTCAGAGAGCAGAAGGAGGCCATGGTGAAGTGGTGCCCGCAATCTGTAGTGATGTTGCGTGGGCAACCAAAGCAGGACACCCAGATTGAAACGAAGGCTGCAGCCACAGTTTCGGCTGAAATGTCTGTGAGAGAGGTGGCCTCCAGCCTGCGAATAAATCTGTCAATAATTGTCAGCAGATATCAATATCCATTGGAGGAGAGTATTGGGCCAATAATGTCACGGTGAATGTGCGTGAACCAGCGTTGTGTTGCGGAAAAGGCGGATTCAGGAGAGTGGATGTGCCATCTGACCTTGGGGTGCTGGAATGGAACCCAGAACCAGGCCCATTTGCTGCAGTCACTTTGGATGCCTGTCCAGATGAATCATTGTCTCATGAGAGTGGCGAAAGTGTGGACACTTGGGTGTGCTATGCAATGGATGTGGTCATATGTTGATTTTCAGAAGGCAGGTGGAGGAAGGGGCAGAGGTGATTGTTGGGGCCATCAGGTTGTGAAGGACCCACGAGGATGTTGCATCAGATCTGGAGCCAAATATGGATCTTAGCTGGATGCTGAGACCAGAGTCTGCATTCGAAAGGGTGTGGACCAGGTCCAGGTCCCCCTCTTGAGCAGTGGCCTGGGCATAAGTGTTGGGTAATGGTGCAGGAGTGGCTAAGGCAATCTGCCACAATTTTATCGATGGCAGTGACCTTGTGGATGTCAGTAGTGAATTGTGTGATACATTCCTGTTGTATAAACTGTCGAGATGAGCTCTGTCAATGTCTTTCCTGCAAAAACCAGAGGCAAGGGGGCGATGGTATGTGAAGATCATAAATATGCATCCCTTGACTGAAGATTGGAAATAGCAGACAGCTTCATGGATTTCAAGCAGCTTGTGGTCGTATGTGCTCCAGCAGCAGTGCTTAGCACAGAGTTTGGATGAAAAGAATGCAAGCAATTGCCAGGTGCTGTCCACATGTATTTGGAGGACGACACTGACAGCCATCTGGCTCACTTCTGCCACTATCACGAGAGGGTCATTGGGATGACGATGGGCCAAATAGGCCACAATGGTGAGCCCCCCTGGCCCATTTTTCTAGAAAAAAAAAAAACTCTCAATCATCACCTGGGTCCAAGGGACCAGCTTGTTCCCCTTGTTTTTATTGTTTCGCAGTACTGTAGTAAGGGGCTCATTGGTGGCAGCAGCATCCTTAAGGTGGTGATGGAAGAAGGCAACCATGCCAATCAAATGCCAGAGGCCTTTGAGGGTAGTAGGGTGTGGAAACTCCACCACTGCCTGTACTGTCTCGGGGAGGGGGCGAGAGCCAACGGCAGAGACTAAGTGCCTGAGAAATTCGAACTCACTCACCCGAAAAACAAATTCTGCCATGCTGAGGATCACTCCAGCTTTCTGCAGATGGGAAAAACTTTTGTATAGGTGATGATGATGCTCAGTAGCATCTCTGAAATAAATGAGTATATCATATAGGTAGGTGAAACATCCCAGGGCACCCTGGAGGATGTTGCCCAAACATCACTGCCATATTTGTGCAACACTGCAGAGGCTGAATGTTGTGAATACACTCTCAGACAGGCTGAATGGTGTGATTATCACTGTTTCCTCAATGTCCTCTGGGGCAACTAGGCTTTGTGTGCTCACAAGATGGCGCCATTGTAGATGTGAAGGAGTGGGACCAGATAGTGGTCAGGGGCGCTGTGGATGTTGAGTTTACAGTAATCACCACAAGAGCGCTAGGAACTGTTCTCCTTGGAGGCAAGGTGAAGAGCCAAAGCCCAGTGGCTTTTGGAAGGGTGAAGTACACTGTCAGTGAGCTCCTTTTGTGCAATTTTGTGCTTGTGAGGAGGAAGGGACAACAGTAGTTGCAATGTAATGCATAGCATCATGCTGGACATTATGGGGGCATTGGATGGCTGGATGAGGAGGGAGAATTCTCCAAGGAGCAGAGTATATGGGCTTGAAACTGCACACGTTGAGGTGGGAGTTGCAGTGGGCGGTCCTACCAGAGGTGCCATCAACTAAATGGCTATTCGCTACATTGGCCAGTAGGCTGTAATGACCTTGGAACGCCTACTGCTGGTAGCTGCTGGGGTTTGGGGATCAGGAGCACTGAGGCCTGCAGCCAGGTTCATCCTCACCAAACCTCTGGTGGTATCAGCAAGCTGTGCCTAGTTCACAGTGGTTGTGGTTGTCAGGGGAGCAGTTGGAACTACGCCGGTTGTGTGACCGTTTTTGTCTGGGCCGGCATCACATGTGTGAGGGTGGTCAGCGCCTGGAGGTGGGTGCATGAGCTGTAGGCAGGCAACACTGGCAATAACTGCTGCCATCTCGGAGCTCAGGCACACCATAAAATGGTAAAGGATGGGGGCCTGTGTGCTGAGCAGAGGGTCGTTAGTGGCAGGGGGAGTGAGTGATGTCGCATACTTTGTGGCTCAGGGAGGGATGGGTGAATAGCCAGCTGGAGACACAGGGTGGTAGCCAGCATTCCATACTGCAGCCATTGGAGGGGGGGGGGGGGTTGGGCGAGGAGTTATGGTTTTGAACAGTTTATTGGCCAAGACAGTTGTGTCGCCTAACGATAAATGGGTGTGTGAGGCCAGGGCAGCCTGTATGGAGTCTAGAAGGCGCACAAGCTAACAGTTTATGAGCAGGGCCTTTGGGGAGGATGTGCGGTTCAGTGAGTGCTCAGATGTGATGTAGCAACGGGGAGTGAAGTGGCACACATCACCACACTGCTTGGACAATAAAGAATTACGTGACCGTTGGAGCTCTGAGGACACGAAGCTGGCTATGATGCTTTCTTTTAGTTTATTGTAGCTGCCAGAAGGGGGGGGGGGGGGAGGATGGTGAAATAACAGCCCAGACTTGGGCGGCAGTGGTCACGTCGAGGTGGCTGACAACCATCCCTAATTTCATTGCATCGCTCATGATAGAGAAACCTGCAAAAACTGCCTCGATGGAAGCCACCCATAGGCATTGAAGAAGAGCAAATGAGCAGTAGCATGACTGGGGCGGGGGGGGGGGGGGGGCTGCTGCAGAGTTGGCTTGTGCTGGGCGCACTGCCCATTGGTCAGCTGAGTCAAGTGGTTCTGTAGTGCTGACAGTTGTGTGTGGAGTTCTGACACATCTGAAGTGCTCATAGGTGTTGGTGTGGGAGGGGTATGCGGTGCTCTGGCTACAGAGTCTGTTGGGCATGACTGCCATAGGGGTGGGAACATATGGCAGTGACATTGCAACTTAATCATGAAGGCACCGTGTCACGGTATGTGAGATGATGCTGGCAAGCAATGTTGTGGAGAAGAAGATAGGCAGGAAATTCTCGGCAAGGTCCACACAATACAGTCTCCACCTTGTGTTGTTGTGGGAAGGGATGTTCAGTACACCGCACGGTAACACTGTGGCTTGTCCGTGCACACATCTGTTACCTGCGGGAGGGGCACGGTGGTGCTCACAGTGTGATAGTGTACACAGAGGGGTGGAGGGAAGAGTGCAGAAGGGGAATGATGGTGTGTGCGAAGGGAGAGCTTGTGTGGAGGGGTGCTAGAGGGGAGCAGTGATGCATGAAGAGAAGTGGTGTGCATGGAGGGGTGGGGGAGGGTGGAGAAGGCCAGGGTCAGATGGGGGTGAGAGGACACATGCGGCAGTAATGAGACTCAGCACTTTGGCCTAGAAGGCACCAATGAAGGAACAATTTATGTTCCCTTCTACACTCCTAAGGGACATACATGCCTAAACAGTGTGCTAGTTAAAAAAAATGACAGGGAGTGCTGGAAGGGCCATGAGGGCTTAACCCAAAAGCTAATGACTTCAGTAAAATTCAACAAGCTATAACTTAATCAAGGAGGCACAGTACAGCTTTCGGAAGGGCAGGTCAATGACAATAGCAGAATGTGACTTAGTTACAAATACAACTCATGCTTTTGAAGGAAAAGAGTCCATAGCACTGGTACTTTGAGAGCTTAGTAAGGCATTTTATTGTTTCCCACATAAGGCCCTGTTTGGTAAGCTAAAATCATATGGTACTGGAGGAGCCATTGTACAAACTCTTGTTAATAACATAAAGTCCAACCTTGCAGCTTGCAAATGATGGGAGACCATCCTCAATAGGGGGGTATTCATACAGACTAGCAAGCAAGTAGAAGTCCTATTCAGTGATGCTGAAGTATGATTTATCATGAACAGGATGAAAATTGAGAAGATAAAATTCAGAGGATGATATACAATCTCAGTAATACTGGAGTATTAGGTGATACAGCAGCCATTAAACTTTTATTTATTTTAAACAATGGAAACTCCAAGTACGAATATCAACAATGTAGTTAAAGACAGATTGCTGCTTAGCATAAAGAAGATACCAACTCTGGCTGCTTGGATGTGAATGTAATTTAGGGAAACAATGGAGAACCACAATCAGGATGGCCACAAAAAAAAAAAATGGCTCTGAGCACTATGGGACTCAACTGCTGTGGTCATAAGTCCCCTAGAACTTAGAACTACTTAAACCTAACTAACCTAAGGACAGCACACAACACCCAGCCATCACGAGGCAGAGAAAATCCCTGACCCCGCCGGGAATCGAACCCGGGAACCCGGGCATGGGAAGCGAGAACGCTACCGCACGACCACGAGATGCGGGCCAGGATGGCCACACCGAGCCACCCCACCCTCCTGAATAGGATGTCAGTGTCTTAATAGCTGCACTGCCTTGTTCAGCTGGGCCCTGTTGTACAATGTTCCTTGATTTACTCACAATTTGTTTCAGGTATATCATAATACAAACATAGTTCCTTTCTTCATTGCTGCACACAATAAGGACACCCATTGGTAACTCCTGGACTAATGGGACTGTAAAGATGCTGCTATGCACCTTGTACTAATTCCAGTCCATTCAGCAGGCTGATCCCATGCCCACACACATTCCACTATGCTCCTCAGTCCACCAAAGAAACTGAGTCAGCATCTTCCCCATGAGTGAAATGTTGAATTCAAAAGAATGACTAGACATTATTATCAAGCACTTTATATCTTGACATGATTTCCTTGCAAAAGCAGTAAACCATGGTCATGTAGTGAAATGCAAATACGTATGTGTTGTACTTATCCCATTTCATTACTACCCACTATCCTGAGCCCACTAAGTAATCTTCAATTGTGCAGTATGCATTACATATGAATGATGTTTTAGCTGCCTTTTTAAACAAAAGTGTTTTAGAAATCTTTTTCTTTTCCTTGGGCAAATTATTATACAATATTATTCCTTGATAGAAAATGCTGGTTTGTAAGTTAAAACTGGCTCTAGTTCAATGATTATGTATATAAGTATTAGTGAAATACCAGGGGATTTCAAGAAGTAAAAGGACTTTTGAGAAAAGAAATATTTATTCTAATGAAAATTGAAACATACATTATTTTTCTATATAGCCTCCATGCACTTCAATGCACTTTTTCCAACACTTCACAAATTTTTTGATTCTGTTGGAAAAAAAACCTGTAACCAATTTCACATCACATCAATAACCTCGGCATCAGTTGTAAATCTTCTTCCCCGAGCGCTTCCTTCAATGATCCAAACATATGGAAATTGCCTGGAACCAAGCCAGCACCGTATGGCAGGTGTTCCATCAATTGGTATCCCAACTCCTTTACAGTTTTGGCCATCCATTCATCAGAATGTGCTGAGTGTTATCTCATGCAGGATGAAACCTTTTTGCAGTTTTCTGCAATATTCGGATTTAATTGCAGGTTTCAGTTTAGTTCGAAACATGTCACAACAGTTCTCATTGTTCATAGTTTCACCTCTTGGGGTGAAATGAATGGCTACCAAACCTTCCATGTCTCAGAATAGTGTTAGCATAATCTTACTTACTGATGATTGACATTTAAATTTCTTAACTTCTGGTGGTGATGGGAGTTTCCAGACCATGCTCGCAGCCTTACTTTCAGGTTCCTGATGATGCACCCATGTTTTGTTTACATTAACAATTTGCTGTAAAAACTATTTCCTTCCCACTGATAATGGTCCAAATGTTTATGAGATATGTCCCTTCTATGTGCCTCATGCTGCGCTGACAATTCTTTCGTTACCCACTTTGCACACACTTTCCAAAAATTCAGCCTGTCGTGTAAGATAGAATATGCTGAACTATGACTGATATGTATGTAAAAGTATACTGGCACATTGTATAGAATTTTTGCGGATGACAATATTTCAGCTCTGGATACTTGACTTCCTCTCATGCCACTCTATTTATAGATGGATTCACTTGGTGCTGTAAAGATATCCAATTTTTAACAAGCTCTATACAGTGAGTCTGACTAATACATCTAGTTATTGCTCTTGTGGCCTTTTCTGCACTTTAAAAATGGTGCCCATGTTTCATATCTTTGATCTCCTGAAAAGAACCCCACAGCTAGGAACTGAGTGCACATGGATATAGAACACTGAGGTGATAAAAGTCATGGGCACGCATGTTGATCGTGGCAGTATAATGTACAACGTATAAAAGGGGAAGTGCATTGGCAGAGCTGTCATTTGAACTGGAGTGATTCATGTGAAAAAGTTTCCAACAGGATTATGACTGTATGACAGGAATTAACAGACCTTAACACAGAATTATACTTGGAGCTAGAGGCATGGGAAATTCCACTTCAGAGATTGTTAGAGAATTCAATATTTCACAATCCATAAGCATGTGCAAAGAATCCCAAATTTCAGGCATTAACTCTCACCATGGACAATGCTGTGGCTAATGGGCTTCACTTAATAACCAAGAGCAGTGACATTTGTGTAGAGTCATCAGTGCTAACAGACAAGCAATACTGTGTGAAATAACTGCTGAAATCAATGTGGGACATACAACAAATGTATCTGATAGAGCAGTGTGGCAAAATATGGCGTTAATAGGCTATGGCAGCAGATGACTTATATGAGTGCTAACAGCACAACATTTCCAGCTGTATGTGACCATATCAGTTGGGCCCTAGATGACTGGTAAACAATGTCCTGGTCAGGCTAGTTCCGATGTCAGTTGGTGAGAGCCAATGGTAGGCCGTAGATGACTGGTAAACCATTTCCTGGTCAGACTAGTTCTGATTTCAGTTTGTGAGAGCCAATGATAGGCCATAAACTCAACTGAATACCTAGGTATTACAATTACGAACAACTTAAATTGGAAGGAACACATAGAAAATGTTGTGGGGAAGGCTAACTAAAGACTGCGTTTCATTGGCAGGACACTTAGAAAATGTAACAGATCTACTAAGGAGACTGCCTACACTACGCTTGACCGTCCTCTTTTAGAATACTGCTGTGCAGTGTGGGATCCTTACCAGATAGGACTAATGGAGTACATCAAAAAATTTCAAAGAAAGGCAGCAAGTTTTGTATTATCATGACGTTTTGTATTGTTGTGAAATATGGGAGAGAGTGTCACAGAAATGATACAGGATTTGGGCTGGACATCATGAAAAGAAAGGCGTTTTTTGTTGCGATGGACTCTTCTCATGAAATTCCAATCACCAACTTTCTCATCCGAATGCAAAAATATTTTGTTGACACCAATCTACATAGGGAGGAATGATCACCAAGATAAAATAAGGGAAATCAGAGCTCGTACGGAAAGATATAGGTGTTCATTCTTTCTGTGCCAAATACGATATTGGAATAATAGAGGACTGTGAAGGTGGTTCGATGAACCCTCTGCCAGGCACTTAAATGTGATTTTCAGAGTATCCTTGTAGTTGAAGACTTGTGCACAGACCCCACAAAGCCATGGTCAACATCCCACTGAGCAAGCTGATGTGCCTCCACAATGGTGTAGACTATGTTTACATGACATGAACTGGGTTCTCTGGTCCAACTGAACCAATCATTGACAGCAAATGGTTATTTTCGGGTACTTGGAGACCATTTGCAGCCATTCATGTACTTCATGTTCTGAAATAATGATTAAATTTTTATGCATGACAAAGTGCCTTGTCACCACATCACAGTTGTTCAAGACTAGTTTGAAAAACTTTTTGGACAATTTGTGTGAATGGTTTTGCCATCGAGACTGCCCGACATGAATCCCATAGAACATTTGCAGGACACTATTGAGAGGTCAGTTGGTACACAAGATCCTGCACCAGCAACACTATCACAGCTATAGATGGCTGTAGAGACAGTACGGCTCAATATTTCTGTAGGGGACTTTCAACAACTTGAGTCCAGCTCACATCGAGTTGCTCCACTACGCCGCGTAAAAGTAGGCTCAACACGATATCAGGAGGTATTCCCATGACTTATGTCACCACAAGTCATGAGCTGTTACAAACTGATGCTAAAACCCTAATACCATAAAATGTTGATGATCTTTTTGCCAGAATATTTGTGTATTTGTTCAGTCTTAGTTGACAATCAATGTTCATCTCTAAAAACTTTGTGTTTAATACACAATCTACAGATTAATCATCTATGTTTAATATGACAGGGTGGTTTCCCTTCTTTATGCTGAAGTGCATATTGATTGTGTTCTATATTTCCAATTCAATTTAATACATACTGCCCAAATGTAATCATCCTTGAGGGTTCATTTACTTTCTCTCATAGGAGCACTGGTTTTTTATCAGTGACTATGATGTTGCTGTCATCAGCAAAGAGAACTTTTCTCTGTGTCTTATACTATCTGGAAAGTCATTGATATATATTAAGAGCAGAATGTTGGAGCTAATGGTGACATATACACCTGATCTCTTTGAGAACGTCCACATCAAAACTGGAATAAGTGATCATGACACAGTTGTTGCAACAATGATTACCAAATTACAAAGAACAACCAAAATGAGCAGAAAGATATATATCTTCAGTAAACTAGATAAAAAATCAGTATTGTTATATCTCAATGAGGAACTTGAAACTTTCAGCACAGAGCAGGGGTATGCAGAGTAATGGTTCAAATGGCTCTGAGCACTATGGGACTTAACAGCTATGGTCATCAGTCCCCTAGAACTTAGAACTACTTAAACCTAACTAACCTAAGGACAGCACACAACACCCAGCCATCACGAGGCAGAGAAAATCCCTGACCCCGCCGGGAATCGAACCCGGGAACCCGGGCATGGGAAGCGAGAACGCTACCGCACGACCACGAGATGCGGGTGGTATGCAGAGTAACTATGGCTGAAGTTTAAAAGTATAAGTGATCATGCACTGGATAGATACGTAACCAGTAGAACAGTTCATAATGGGAGTGACCCTCCACTGTATACAATCACTACAAATAAACTTCTAAAGAAACAGTGGTTACTGCATAATAAGTATAAAACAAGGTGAAGAATGTTGAATGAAACACATTTGGCTGTCAAGAGAGCAATGCAAGTTGCCTTCAATGACTACAATAGCAGAATACTATCAAATGGTCTTTCAGAAAACAAAATGAAATTCTCTTAGTATGTAAAGGCTGTGAGTGGCACCAAAGTTAGTATCTAGTCCCTAGCAAATGAGACAGGAACTGAAAATGAAAGGCTGAACTCCATTTTCAAATGTTCCTTTACAAAGGAAATCCCAGGAGAATTGTCCCAATTTAATCCTCACACCACTGAGTAGGTTGGTGAATAAAGTATTATTGTCAGTTGTGTTGAGAAACAGTCAAAATTATTAAAACTGAACAAAGCTCCAATACCTGAAGGAATCCCTGTCACATTCTATACTGAATTTTTGGCCGAGTTAGCCCCTCTTCTAACTATAATCTATTGTATATCTCTCAAACAAAAAACCATGGACTTTTCTTGGAAAAAGTGCAAGTCACAACCATCTACAAGAAGTATAACAGAAGTGGTCCACAAAACTACCATCCAATATCCTTAACAGCTACTTACTGTAGAATCTTAGAACATATTATGACCTCAAACATAATGAGATATCTTGAACAGAATAACCTCCTCCGTGCCAACCAGCACTGATTCCAAAAACATCGAACATGTGAAACCCCACTCACACTCTTCTCACATGACATACTGAAAGCTTTGGATCAAGGCACCCAGGTAGGTGCAGTGTTTCTTGATTTCTGAAAAACATTTGACTCAGTATTGCACCTACCATTATTGTCAAAAGTATGATCATATGAGGTATCAAGTAAATGAAATTTATAACTGGATTGAAGACTTTTTGGTAGAGAGGACACAGCATGTTATCTTGGATGGAGAGTCATCATCATATGTAGAAGAAACTTGGTGTTTGCCCCAGGGAAGTGTGTTGGGACCCATGCTGTTCAAATTGTATATTAATTACTTTGCAAACAATTAATAGGAAAATCAGGCTTTTTGCAGATCATACAGTTGTCTATAATGAAGTACTATCTGAAAGAAGCTGCATAAATATTCCGTCAGATCTAGATAAGATTTTGGAGTGATGCAGAGATTGGCAACTTGCTCTAAATGTTCAGAAATCTAAAATTTTGCACTTTACAAAATGAAAAATATAATATCCTATTATTTTAATAGGAATGAGTCACTGATGGGATATGAAATGGAATGATCACATAGTTTCAGTCGTGGGTAAAGCAGATAGTAGACTTCTGTTTATTGGTAGAATACTGGGGAAATGCAATTAGTGCATGAAGGAGATTGCTTGCAAATCGCTTGTGTGACTGGTTCTAGAATATTGCTCAAGTGTGTGGGACCCTTCCCAATTATACCTAATAGGGAATGTTGAACGTATACAGAGAGAGGCAGCATGAATGGTCACAGATGATTTGATCCATGGGAGAATGTCACAGAGATACTAAAGAAACTGAGTTGGCAGACTTGAAGATAAACCTAAACTATCCTGAAAAAGTCCACTAACAAAGTTTCAAGAACTGGCTATAAGTGATGACTCTAGGCTTTAAATGACAATTCTAAGAATATACTGCAATCCACTGTGTATCACTCACATAGGGATCATCAGGATAAGATAAGAATGGTTACAGCATGGGCAGGGGCATTCAAACAGTTTTTCTTCCCACACTCCATATGTGAATGGAATGGGAAGAAACCATAATAACTGGTACAATGGGATGTATCCCCTGCCATGCATGTCACAGTGGTTATCAAGACATCAAGAGGTTGCAGTTGCGAAGTAAGTCCCGTTGCTTTTCACAATATATATAAATGACATAGTAGATAGTTCCATGTGGCTTTTCGCGGATGATGCTGTAGTATACAGAGAAGTTGCAGCATTAGAAAATTGCAGCGAAATGCAGGAAGATCTGCAGTGGATAGGCACTTGGTGCAGGGAGTGGCAACTGACCCTTAACATAGACAAATGTAATGTATTGCAAATACATAGAAAGAAGGATCCTTTATTCTACGATTATATGATAGTGGAACAAACACTGGTAGCAATTACTTCTGTAAAATATCTGGGAGTATGCGTGTGGAACGATTTGAAGTCGAATGATCATATAAAATTAATTGTTGGTAAGGCGGGTGCCAGGTTGAGATTCATTGGGAGAGTCCTTAGAAAATGTAGTCCATCAACAAAGGAGGTGGCTTACAAAACATTTGATCTATGCTTGAGTATTGCTCATCAGTGTGGGATCCATACCAGGTCAGGTTGACGGAGGAGATAGAGGAGACCCAAAGAAGAGCGGCACATTTTGTCACAGGGTTATTTGGTAAGCATGATAGCGTTACGGAGATGTTTAGCAAACTGTAGTGGCAGACTCTGCAAGAGAGGCGCTCTGCATCACGGTGTAGCTTGCTGTCCAGGTTTTGAGAGGGTGCGTTTCTGGATGAGGTATCGAATATATTGCTTCCCCCTACTTATACCTCCCGAGGAGATCACAAATGTAAAATTAGAGAGATTCGAGGGTGCACGGAGGCTTTCCAGCAGTCGTTCTTCCCGCGAACCATACGTGACTGGAACAGGAAAGGGAAGTAATGACAGTGGCACATAAAGTGCCCTCCACCACACACCATTGGGTGGATTGTGGAGTATAAATGTAGATGTAGATGTAGACGAAATAACAGCAAGCTTTGTATTTTCCTGCCTTACTTTCTCCTTCACAGAATTTTTTAAATGACTACTAAACTGATCTAGCACACTAAGGCATCTTTCCTTCTCTCCCATTCTCTTTTAATCCATAATTTCATACCAGCCTTGTCCATCCAATCCTCATCGTGCATGTGAACAACATCACTTGGTGGTATTGCAGAAAGTTTTGATATTGTGTTGCACCTGAAAATGATAATTGGATTAAGTTTAATACCATCTGCACAACATGAAAGGACAACAGTTTAGTGCATTTTTTCATGTCCACTTGTTTTTATGGTTACAGTTTCAGCACCTTTCATGACAACAGTTCTGTCACTCAGCACATAATATGTCAAAGGGATTTCATCCACATCCACTATATGGCTTAGTTTCACAGTGGGTTTCTTTTAATGTTGAATAATAAAGTGATGGAAAGATAATATTTTCCCTTCATACTCGTGTAGCATTTCCTGAGAAATTTTTGTTTTGGTTCACATGGTAAATCTATGACACTTCATAAACCTAAGGCACCAATCAACCCCATCCTTAAAATATGTTGAGTTCTGCTGTAGCACTAGCTTACAAGCATGCATTTGCATCATTTTTGTATTAATTCCAATATCATTTTGATGGTGTCCTTGAATCCATTTCAATATATCATCTTCTGGTATTGGTCATTTTGCTTTCAGTCCTCAATTTGCAAATTTAGGCTTCCTCATTTTTATCAGTTCTTCTCTACTAGCCTGGCAATCACGAATGGTTTCTTCTGTAGGTGGAGGACTGAAATACCACTCAGTTGCTCTGTTTCTGAGTTCTTCTACATAAGCTATTAACATCAACTTATAGTCCACATCATATGAAAAACAGTTTTTTTCCATTACAAAACTAGCTACTAACAAAAATATTGTACTGTTACTGATTACACAGATCGCTTTCAATTCAAGTTCACTGGCACTGTAGACTGCAATGATGCATCATAGGCTAGACAGTGATTTGAGTTTGTGATGGTGGAGCAAGGGGGAAACAGTATAGCAAGACTGTGAATCCCTGCAACTCATGTTCGTCCCATTGGTGCAGCCAGCTGATTCCAATCTTGGAATTTACAGATAGGTTCCCTGCAGACATTTTTAAAATTGGCAGGAATTTTAAATCAAACTCTGAATATTTTTATATTAATTTTGAATGAATTTTGGAGACAATTTTTTAAAGAAAAAAGTATGCCTTGTAGTCCATAAAATACAGTACTAAATTCACTGTCAATACCTATGTTAATTTTCCACATATTATTATGTTAGTTTTGTGGGCTGAGCCTCTTACCAGGACTACAGTTGATTTGTTAATAAAAGTGTCCACATTACCTCTAGGTGTGCAATACATACACACAATAATAAACTTCTTATCGATATCTAGCTTTGTTGTTTCATTGGCTGCATATTGAAAATGTTTATTTACACTAATTGTGATTAGATGTTCCCCAGTTTTAAAACGTTTGCCATCTCTGATATAGATACATGATTCCCCACCCTTTTAAGTAGTTCTAGTAGTAACTTGCACATTCATATGATGATAGCACTATAAGCTGCAGCTCATGATCTCTACACCAGATGATCTGTAATGGATACTACCACATTGTTCAAAGCCTGTGATTTAACTCCAAGCTGTTGTATTTAAAATTTCCTTGGTTTCTCTACATTCCAGTGTGGTACATTCTGTTTTCTTCAGGGCTTTTTCATTAATATCTTGTTAACCTGACAACAGCACACTAAACATGTAGGTTGCCAACTTTTACAGGTCTGTACCTCTTGAGAAACTAAAAAGTATTGTATCAGAACAGTACTTACTAACAGTGTAGCACACAATGTTCCACAGCAATGTCAGCTATGGACTGTTGCTGTGGGCCATTCTGCAGGCTGTAAGAATGTGCTTTTATTGCAAAAAGAAAGCAATGAGGATCATTACCTCAAGCAAAAAAAAAACAGAACCTTAAAATCAGTTTTTTTCCAGATTAGGAGTTCTGACTGTTTACAGCCAACCATCTCATTGAGGCAAAGATAAATCATGACACACATAGAAAGAGAAATGAAATTTATCGACACAGCACTCACATTAAAGACAGTACGGACAGGCCTACAAACAGATACAAAACATTTCCCTAATGGTGTCCCTAAAATTATTTATTATACTTCCTAAGGATATTTAGTCATTACCAATGGAGAAATTAAGAACCAAAATTTAGTGTAAATTAAAAGAGTAAACTTTGTACAGCACTGAAGACATCATCTCTGATGATAGAGCTGTTGTCTAGCTGACCTGAAGCTCAGTGCCATGACAGCTTCACTACTTAATTACACTATATTCTAGACCACTCGCACAAACCATGAACCTTGCTGTTGGTGGGTAGCTTGCATGCCTCAGTGATACAGGTAGCCTTCCTTACAGGTGCAACCACAAATGAGGGGTATCTGTTGAGAAGCCAGACAAACAGGTACGTACTCAAGAGGATGTCTTCATCAGGAGAAACAAAACTGGTATTCTGTGGATCAGAGCGTGGAATGTTAGATCTCTTAACAGGGCAGGTCGGTCAGAAAATTTAGAAAAAAATGGATCAGTTGAATTTAGATATAGTGGGAATTAGTGAAATTCATTGGCTGGAGGAACAGGACTTCTGGCCAGGTGAATAGAGGGTTATAAATACCTAATCAAATAGACGTAATGAAGGACTAAGTTTAATAATGAATAAGAAAATACGACTGTGAGTAAGCTACTATGAACAGCATAGTGAATGCATTGGTGGCCAAGTTAGACATGAAGCTCACACTGACCACAGAAGTAGAAATTTATATGACAACTAGCTCTGCAGGTGATGAAATTGAAGAAATGTATGACAAGAGAAAAGAAATTATTCAGATGGTTAAGGGAGACAAAAATTTAGTTGTGATGGCAGACTGGAATTTGATAGAAGAAAGAGAAGAAAGTATATTAGGTGATTATGGACTGGGGGAAAAGATGAAAGAGGAATCTGCCTGGTACAGTTTTGAACAGAGCGTAATTTAACCATTGCTAACACTTGGTTTAAGAATCACAAAAGAAGATTGAATATGTGAAAGAAACCTGGGGACACTGGAAGGTTTCTGACTTATTAAATAATGGTAGAACAAGGATTTAGGAACAAGGTTTTAAATTGTAAGACTTTACAGGGGCAGATGTGGATTCTGACCCCCAATTTATTGGTTATGAACTGTAGATTAGAACTGAAGAAATTGGGAAAAGGTAGAAAATTAAGGATATGGGTCCTGGATAAGTTGAAAGAATCAGAGGCTGCTGAGAGTTTCAGAGGAGCCTTAGGCAACAGTTGACTAGAACAGGGAAAAGGAATACAGTAGAAGATGAACGAATAGTTTTAAGAAACGAAATACTGAAGGCATTACAGGATCAAATCAGTGAAAAGACAAGGCTTAGTAGGAATTCTTAGATAACACAAAAGACACTAAATTTAACTGATGAAAGAATAAAATATAAAAATGCTGCAGATGACGCAGACACAAGGGATTTTTTTTTTCTGACTGCCATTAATTCCTCTCCCGTGCCAACCTCTTCATATCAGAGTTAACACTTGCAACCTATGTCCTCAATTATTTGCTGGATGTATTTCAGCTCTGTCTTCCTGTACATTTAAAAAATCAGATTGACAGTAAGTGCAAAATGGCTAAGCAGGAGTGGCTAGAGGACAAATGTAAGGATTTTGAAGCATATTTCACTAGGGGAAAGATAAATACCACCAACAGGAAAATTTAAGAAGCTTTCAAGGAAAAGAGAAGCAGATGTATGAATATCAAGAGCTCAGGTGAGAAACCAGTCCTAAGCAAAGAAGGGAAAGCTGAAAGGTGGAAGGAGTATACAGAGCCCCTATACAAGGGAGATTAACTTGAAGGCAATATTATAGAAAGGGAAGTGGATGTAGATGAAGATTATATGGGAGGTAACTGCATGAAGAATTTGACAAAGGTCTGAAAGATCTAAGTTGAAACAAGGTCCTGGGAGTAGATGATATTCTGTCAAAGCTATGGATAGCCTTGGGAGAGTCAGCTATGATAAAGTTCTTCCATCTGGTATGCAAGATGTATGAGAGAGGCAAAATACCCTCAGACTTCAAGAAGAATATAATACTTTCAATTCCAAGGAGAGTAGTGGCTGACAGTTGTGAAAATTACTGAACTATAAGTTTAATAATTCACAGTTGCAAAATACTATCACGAATTCTTTACAGATGAATGGAAAAAGCGGTAGAAATTGACCTCGGCAAAGAACAATTTGGATTCCAGAGAAATGTAAGAGCATGTGGGGCAACACCAACCCTAAACCTTACTCTTAGAAGACACGTTAAGGAAATGCAAACCTACATTTATAGCATTTGTAGACCAAGAGAAAGCTTTTGACAATGTTGACTGGTATACCTTCTTTGAAATTCTGAAGGTAGCAATGGTAAAACACAGGGAGCGAAAGACTATTTACAGTAATAGGAGTCAAGTGGCGTGAAAGGAAAGCAATGGTTGAGAAGGGAGTGAGACAGGTTTCTAGTCTATCCCTGATGTTATTCAGTCTGTACAGAGACAGCAAAGGACTGGGAAGAGCAGTTGAATGGAATAGACATTGTCTTGAAAGGAGGATATAAGATGAGCATCAGCAAAAGAAAAACAAGGATAATGGAATGTAACTGAATTAAATCAGGTGATGCTAAGTAAATTAAATTAGGAAATGAAACACTTAAGGTAGTAGATAAGTTTTGGTATTTGGGGAGAAATATAACTGATAATGATTAAAGTAGAGAAGATATAAAATATAGTCTGGCAATGGCAAGAAAACATTTCTGAGGAAGAGAAATCTGTTAACATTGAATATAGATTTAAGTGATTAAAAGTCTTTTCTGAAAATATTTGTTTGGAGGGTAACCGAGTACGGAAGTCAAACATAGACGATAAACAGTTTAACAAAAAGAGAATAGAAGCTTTCAAAATTGATGCTACAGAAGAACTAATGAGGATGTACTGAACAGAACTGGAGAGACAAGAAATTTATGGCACAACTTGACCAAAAGAATGGATCAGTTGATAGTGTATATCTAAGACATCAGGGGATCACCAATTTAGTACTGGAGAGAATTGTGGGGGAGGGGTAAAAATTGTAGGGGGAGGCCAAGAGATAAATACAGTAAGCAGAATCAGAAAGATGTATGTCACAATAGTTATTTGGAGATGAAGAGGTTCACACAGACTAGAGCAGCACGGAGACCTGCATCAAACCAGTCTTCAGACTGAAGTTCACAACAATGTGTTCTAGTACTGATTTTATAGTTGTGTTATTATTTTAAAGTATTCTGTAATCTAGCTCCTAACTTTGATATGTTATGTGGTATCCATAGTAGTAACACTTGACACTGTCTGGCCAGCCATGGCACATGAACGACACAGAATTGGTAATACATTAGTAATAATATTGTCAATAAAAAACAAGCAATATGGGAAAGCACTAATTTCAAATGAAAATAAGTCACACAGAACCTGACATCAACAGACAGAGATGTAAAACATGTTACAAAAATAATGCATGGAGCTAGTAATGAGCTATAACAAATAAGATAGATTCCAAACAATATTCCGTTACTGGGAAAAGCACAAGCAACTTGGGTGGTGTAAAACTGAAAGTATAGTGAACTATGGCCTGGAGTCTTTTGTGGCAGAATCCATGTACAAAATTTTGTTGTTGAAAAGGCTCTTTGTATTTATTTGTGATGTTGGACAATACTACTTCCAGACTGCATGACTGCTTTTGTCAGTTTCATCCTACTACGTTATCATCAACTATTTGAGAGCTCTTATAAACTCAGTCAATTTATATTGTAAAAATGGATTACAAACAATGAGTATTTTTCTCAAAATAAGAGCAGATGTGAGACTATGCACTTAGAAGTTTCATAAATTATTTATAATATTTCACAAGCATAATTTTAAGTTTCTGCAATTTGTATATGGAACTTGTTAATTATGTCTATATACTTTATATATTTTTTTTTATTTTGCTACAACTAATCTGTCCTATCCAAGAGGGTAAAAGAACCAGGCTAAAAATTAGGGCCAGATAAACTGGTATAATGTGGAAGAAATTCTAAAATAAAATTCAGTCATTTTGTAATTTTTACAAACATTAAAACACGATTTACAGGAATCGTTAATGAACTTTCATTTTATGAACTATTTTTTGAGATGATAAATCACTTGACAGTTTAGAGCAGAACTGACAACTGTTTGTTAAGTGCAGAACCTTTGTCTGAATTTATAAATAAACAGTGCCAATTACCTGAAGTGTCATTGTATCAGAGAAGACCAAATAAGATTTTCCTTGATTTATGACTCATGATTTGTCAGATGCGTTAATGCGCTACAAATAAAAGGTTGCTGAGACACAAGGACAAAATAAAAGGGATTAATAATGTGCAACCATGTATTTTATTCTTGTATGTGCATTGCTAGTAAACTTAATTCAATTTCAAACACTAAATTGTTACTTCTACATCTACATCTACATCCATACTCCGCAAGCCACCTGACGGTGTGTGGCGGAGGGTACCTTGAGTACCTCTATCAGTTCTCCCTTCTATTCCAGTCTCGTATTGTTCGTGGAAAGAAGGATTGTCGGTATGCCTCTGTGTGGGCTCTAATCTCTCTGATTTTATCCTCATGGTCTCTTCGCGAGATATGCGTAGGAGGGAGCAATATACTGCTTGAATCTTCGGTGAAGGTATGTTCTTGAAACTTTAACAAAAGCCCGTACCAAGTTACTGAGCATCTTTCCTGCAGAGTCTTCCACTGGAGTTTATCTATCATCTCCATAATGCTTTCGCAATTACTAAATGATCCTGTAACGAAGCACGCTGCTCTCCATTGGATCTTCTCTATATCTTCTATCAACCCTATCTGGTACGGATCACACACTGCTGAGCAGTATTCAAGCAGTGGGCGAACAAGCATACTGTAACCTTCTTCCTTTGTTTTCGGATTGCATTTGCTTAGGATTCTTCCAATGAATCTCAGTCTCGCATCTGCTTTACCGACAATCAACATTATATGATCATTCCATTTTAAATCACTCCTAATGCGTACGCCCAGATAATTTATGGTATTAACTGCTTCCAGTTGCTGACCTGCTATTTTGTAGCTAAATGATAAAGGATCTATCTTTCTGTGTATTCACAGCACATTACACTTGTCTACATTGAGATTCAATTGCCATTCCCTGCACCATGCGTCAATTCGCTGCAGATCCTCCTGCATTTCAGTACAATTTTCCATTGTTACAACCTCTCGATACACCACAGCATCATCTGCAAAAAGCCTCAGTGAGCTTCCAATGTCATCCACCAGGTCATTTATGTATATTGTGAATAGCAACGGTCCTATGACACTCCCCTGCGGCACACCTTGAAATCAGTCTTACTTCGGAAGACTTCTCTCCATTGAGAATGACATGCTGCGTCCTGTTATCTAGGAACTCCTCAATCCAATCACACAATTGGTCTGATAGTCCATATGCTCTTACTTTGTTCATTAAACAACTGTGGGGAACTGTATCAAACACCTTGCGGAAGTCAAGAAACACAGCATCTACCTGTGAACCCATGTCTATGGCCCTCTGAGTCTCGTGGACGAATAGCACGAGCTGGGTTTCACATGACCGTCTTTTTTGAAACCCATGCTGATTCCTACAGAGTAGATTTCTAGTCTCCAGAAAAGTCATTATACTCGAACACAATACGTGTTCCAAAATTCTACAACTGATCGACGTTAGAGATATAGGTCTATAGTTCTGCACATCTGTTCGACGTCCCTTCTTGAAAACAGGGATGACCTGTGCCCTTTTCCAATCCTTTGGAACGCTACGCTCTTCTAGAGACCTACGGTACACCACTGCAAGAAGGGGGGCAAGTTCCTTCGCGTACTCTGTGTAAAATCGAACTGGTATCCCATCAGGTCAAGAGGCCTTTCCTCTTTTGAGCGATTTTAATTGTTTCTCTATCCCTCTGTCGTCTATTTCGATATCTACCATTTTGTCATCTGTGCGACAATCTAGAGAAGGAACTACAGTGCAGTCTTCCTCTGTGAAACAACTTTGGAAAAAGACATTTAGTATTTCGGCCTTTAGTCTGTCATCCTCTGTTTCAGTACCATTTTGGTCACAGAGTGTCTGGACATTTTGTTTTGATCCACCTACCGCTTTGACATAAGACCAAAATTTCTTAGGATTTTCTGCCAAGTCAGTACATAGAACTTTACTTTCGAATTCATTGAACGCCTCTCACATAGCCCTCCTCACACTACATTTCGCTTCGCGTAATTTTTGTTTGTCTGCAAGGCTTTGGCTATGTTTATGTTTGCTGTGAAGTTCCCTTTGCTTCCGCAGCAGTTTTCTAACTCGGTTGTTGTACCACGGTGGCTCTTTTCCATCTCTTACGATCTTGCTTGGCATATACTCATCTAACACATAATGTACGATGGTTTTGAACTTTGTCCACTGATCCTCAACACTATCTGTACTTGAGACAAAACTTTTGTGTTGAGCCAACAGGTACTCTGAAATCTTTTTTTTGTCACTTTTTCTAAACAGAAAAATCTTCCTACCCTTTTTAATATTTCTATTTATGGCTGAAATCATCGATGCCGTAACCACTTTATGATCGCTGATTCCCTGTTCTGCTTTAACTTTTTCAAATAGTTCGGGTCTGTTTGTCACCAGAAGGTCTAATATGTTATTGCCATGAGTCAGTTCTCTGTTTAACTGCTCAAGGTAGTTTTCAGATAAAGCACTTAAAAAAAACTCTTACTTGATTGTAAACTCCACATATAATTATAATTACAGTCATTGTGATAGGGGATTTGTCATTTCCATGTGGCTCTAATTTAGCTATAATAATATAAGAATACTGAATCTCAACATTAGATATCAACTGAAGATGGATTCAGTATTGTGTAAGATGTCTTTCATTCTAGCTGGTATTGTTATCAGTCACAGCTTATACTGAAGTCCATCAAAGTTTATTGCAGATCAATGTCTTACATGATACTGAACACTGCTAGTATATAGAACTGTCTAAACAGGAAGGTCCAAATTAATGACTACCAGACATAAGATTAATTAGCTTTCATCATACAGTCAGGCATTTTTCACAAGACTAATTTTACCACAGCATGACAGCAAATGAAAATATGTTGACATACTGATTTTTCAGTAACATCCTGCTGTTAGTACTGCCATATCATAACATAAAATACTTAAAATAGAAGAATATTAAAATAACTATTGTATAGGTCATGTAAGACTGGCCTTCCGTATGGCATAAAACTGATTTAGCATGGGTGGGGTCAGGGTTGGAGGTGGTTCATGACATCACATTCCTATTGGTGTCATAAGACCACTGATGTCAATTTTCTGAGATTTTATTGGCACTAACTTACCACTGACTGGTAGTAGAAGAGTGGGAGGAACTAAACAGGAGACTATTTATCAATAACAGTGTTTGCAGTGGAAGCCCACTGAGAATTGGCAACAAGGCAGTTGGGTCCTTGTTTTCCAGCTATTAGTACAGAAGAACAATGCCAGTTCTTTGTGCGTTATTTATTTAGCTGGTCACTGCAGTATAAAGTGAGGTCACTGCCCATTGATCATACTTAGCTCACTGTATAGGAATCACTGGTTACCAATAAGCTTGAAGCTTGTTAGCTCAGGCCGAATCAAGATTTCAATGTATGTGCATCCACAACTCTGTAGGGTGTCCAAAATCACAACGGTGCCTGTCTAGTAGCGATCTCTTGTGCCACCCAATCAAACGTAGCTTCTGTCGTGCAAGTGCTGACATGATTCACAGTTTTTCCATTGTAGGTGGTGCTGCACTTACAATAAATCCAATGTGTGTCTGCAATGTTCATAGCTTTTACAACATTCTTAATTAAGCTTACCAAGGATTTTGTGTGGCCATTTCGGAAAACTGTTTTGGTGCCTTCTCAGCAAAGCACACTACCTGCATAAAAAATTTATAAGGTAAGTCCCCAGTCAGGAGCTGTTCTTCTATTTCATTTTTTCTGTTGAGCCTCTTGTTGGATCTTGTAGCTCTTCTTATTGTTTTGCAAATGTATCCACTTTCTTGGCAGGCATTATAGAGCTATCTCAATTCTTGTAAGCAAGCAGTTGCAAGCTGATAACATTCAAACAAAAATGTTCTCTGGCTTCTAGGTGTATCAAGTGGTTAAAATGACACAAGCTTTTGACCAAACACTCCTTGGCGATTGTCAAGTGGAAGTGACTGCTGGAATGTCCTTACATACTTAAGTTGCCAGCTGTTATGTAACTGGTGCCTCTGGCAGCACCAAATACAGACATATGTTGCCTCTGTTTTTGCTGTTTCTGCTTCAGCTTACAATCAGTAGATCCTGCTTTGTTCCATATTACACACTGTTTGTCAGACATAACATTAACCACACTCAAAGGGTATTTAATAAACCCCTGGCAGTCTGAGAAATGTTTGTGATTCTACTGTTGTGTGGCTAGGGTAAGATTAGTCACCTTTTGAAGAGACTCAAAATTAAATCAATCTTCAGGCCTCTTACTGAGACTAGTAAAAGATATGGAACATCTCAGAACGACTAAGGTTTGCAAAACAACATGTGAGTGAGGATAATCTTATGTCAGATAGACAGTGCAGATTGGAAAAACACTGGAAGGAGCACAAAAGATACTATTGCCTTTGTTAGCCTCAAAAATCTGCTCTAGCTGAGCATGCTTTGGGAAACGGATGGTGGATCAAGATTACTCACACCACTTTCATGGCTCACCCAAATGGATTTTGGTACAGTGTAATTAAAGAAGCCATTCAAATAAAAGTTATTAACAACACCCTTAATAAAGATGGCAGCCTATAGCTTAGTGCTGCACAGCATTCAGCCATAGCATGCAGAAAAGTCAACTTATGCCCACATACAGTGATTGCTTGGTCATCAGTTTCATCAATGCTGGCAGTTTGGGTACATACAGAAGTACCAGAAGCCCTACATGGAAAGCATTGAAGAATTCATATAGGTGGCATGTTTAATGGGATTATATGTCCACAGCTCATCATCAATGTTAAGCACCACAGCTTCTACACTGCAGGGTTCTGGGTTCTGTTCCTGAACAGGACAGAGAGTTACAGGGATGGGCATTTGTATTGTCCTAATCATGTGATTTCATCTTATTGATGCACAAGTTGCCAAAGTGGCATCAAACAATAAGTCTAATATCAGCCAGTCAAACAGTCAGAGACGGGGTCTCCTGGCCAATAACACAATACAACCATTTCACTTTCATGAGATGAAATGGGTCTCCTGATTCAGATGGCAGCATGCTTGTGTGACCAACCCCAGGTCACCTTATTTCAATCCTACTGAGCACATACCTAACGCTGTCAAGCAAGATGAGCATGCCCTGGATCCAGTTCTGACTAATCTCTGTGAGTTGTTGGTCACAGTCCAGTGGTCATCGACCAGGGTGAATCTCCATACATTTTCAGTTTGGAATTCATATCACAATGCTTTGGCATCATCCTCTGTGTGAAAGGGGTCTTTACACACTGCTAGATAGGTGTCTGTAACTCAATATTTCATGACTGTAGGCAAAATGATATTTTTACGAAACTGTACACTTTTCCAAGGATAAGTACTACTCATAATGTTCCTCTAGATGTGTTCATTATAATTAATTGAAATGGTAATGAAAAGTCCTAGTTGAGTCTGCTTGTGTCTGTATGTGTGGATGGATATGTGTGTGTGTGCGAGTGTATACCTGTCCTTTTTTCCCCCTAAGGTAAGTCTTTCCGCTCCCGGGATTGGAATGACTCCTTACCCTCTCCCTTAAAACCCACATCCTTTCGTCTTTCCCTCTCCTTCCCTCTTTCCTGATGAGGCAACAGTTTGTTGCGAAAGCTTGAATTTTGTGTGTATATTTGTGTTTGTTTGTGTGTCTATCGACCTGCCAGCGCTTTTGTTTGGTAAGTCTCATCATCTTTCTTTTTTATATATATATATATATATATATATATATATATATATATATATATATATATATATATATATATATATATATATATATATATATAACAGAGGGAAACATTCCACGTGGAAAAAATATATCTAAAAAGAAAGATGATGAGACTTACCAAACAAAAGCGCTGGCAGGTCGATAGACACACAAAAAAACACAAATATACACACAAAATTCTAGCTTTCGCAACCAACGGTTGCTTCGTCAGGAAAGAGGGAAGGAGAGGGAAAGATGAAAGGATGTGGGTTTTAAGGGAGAGGGTAAGGAGTCATTCCAATCCCGGGAGCGGAAAGACTTACCTTAGGGGGAAAAAAGGAAAGGTATACACTCGCACACACACACATATCCATCCACACATACAGACACAAGCAGACATATTTAAAGACAAAGAGTTTGGGCAGAGATGTCAGTCGAGGTGGAAGAGTAGAGGCAAAGAAGTTGTTGAGAGACAGGTGAGGTATGAGTGGCGGCAACTTGAAATTAGCGGAGATTGAGGCCTGGCGGATAACGAGAAGAGAGGATATACTGAAGGGCAAGTTCCCATCTCCGGAGTTCGGATAGGTTGGTGTTGGTGGGAAGTATCCAGATAACCCGGACGGTGTAACACTGTGCCAAGATGTGCTGGCTGTGCACCAAGGCATGTTTAGCCACAGGGTGATCCTCATTACCAACAAACACTGTCTGCCTGTGTCCATTCATGCGAATGGACAGTTTGTTGCTGGTCATTCCCACATAGAATGCATCACAGTGTAGGCAGGTCAGTTGGTAAATCACGTGGGTGCTTTCACACGTGGCTCTGCCTTTGATCGTGTACACCTTCCGGGTTACAGGACTGGAGTAGGTGGTGGTGGGAGGGTGCATGGGACAGGTTTTGCACCGGGGGCGGTTACAAGGATAGGAGCCAGAGGGTAGGGAAGGTGGTTTGGGGATTTCATAGGGATGAACTAACAGGTTACGAAGGTTAGGTGGACGGCGGAAAGACACTCTTGGCGGAGTGGGGAGGATTTCATGAAGGATGGATCTCATTTCAGGGCAGGATTTGAGGAAGTCGTATCCCTGCTGGAGAGCCACATTCAGAGTCTGGTCCAGTCCCGGAAAGTATCCTGTCACAAGTGGGGCACTTTTGTGGTTCTTCTGTGGGGGATTCTGGGTTTGAGGGGATGAGGAAGTGGCTCTGGTTATTTGCTTCTGTACCAGGCCGGGAGGGTAGTTGCGGGATGCAAAAGCTGTTGTCAGGTTGTTGGTGTAATGTTTCAGGGATTCCGGACTGGAGCAGATTCGTTTGCCACGAAGACCTAGGCTGTAGGGAAGGGACCGTTTGATGTGGAATGGGTGGCAGCTGTCATAATGGAGGTACTGTTGCTTGTTGGTGGGTTTGATGTGGACGGACGTGTGAAGTTGGCCATTGGACAGGTGGAGGTCAACGTCAAGGAAAGTGGCATGGGATTTGGAGTAGGACCAGGTGAATCTGATGGAACCAAAGGAGTTGAGGTTGGAGAGGAAATTCTGGAGTTCTTCTTCACTGTGAGTCCAGATCATGAAGATGTCATCAATAAATCTGTACCAAACTTTGGGTTGGCAGACCTGGGTAACCAAGAAGGCTTCCTCTAAGCGACCCATGAATAGGTTGGCGTACGAGGGGGCCATCCTGGTACCCATGGCTGTTCCCTTTAATTGTTGGTATGTCTGGCCTTCAAAAGTGAAGAAGTTGTGGGTCAGGATGAAGCTGGCTAAGGTAATGAGGAAAGAGGTTTTAGGTAGGGTGGCAGGTGATCGGCGTGAAAGGAAATGCTCCATCGCAGCGAGGCCCTGGACGTGCGGAATATTTGTGTATAAGGAAGTGGCATCAATGGATACAAGGATGGTTTCCGGGGGTAACAGATTGGGTAAGGATTCCAGGCGTTCAAGGAAGTGGTTGGTGTCTTTGATGAAGGATGGGAGACTGCATGTAATGGGTTGAAGGTGTTGATCTACGTAGGCAGAGATACGTTCTGTGGGGGCTTGGTAACCAGCTACAATGGGGCGGCCGGGATGATTGGGTTTGTGGATTTTAGGAAGAAGGTAGAAGGTTGGGGTGCGGGGTGTCGGTGGGGTCAGGAGGTTGATGGAGTCAGGTGAAAGGTTTTGCAGGGGGCCTAAGGTTCTGAGGATTCCTTGAAGCTCCGCCTGGACATCGGGAATGGGGTTACCTTGGCAAACTTTGTATGTGGTGTTGTCTGAAAGCTGACGCAGTCCCTCAGCCACATACTCCCGACGATCAAGTACCACGGTCGTGGAACCCTTGTCCGCCGGAAGAATGACGATGGATCGGTCAGCCTTCAGATCACGGATAGCCTGGGCTTCAGCAGTGGTGATGTTGGGTGTAGGATTAAGGTTTTTTAAGAAGGATTGAGATGCAAGACTGGAAGTCAGAAATTCCTGGAAGGTTTGGAGAGGGTGATTTTGAGGAAGAGGAGGTGGGTCCCGCTGTGACGGAGGACGGAACTGTTCCAGGCAGGGTTCAATTTGGATGGTGTCTTGGGGAGTTGGATCATTAGGAGTAGGATTAGGATCATTTTTCTTCGTGGCAAAGTGATATTTCCAGCAGAGAGTACGGGTGTAGGACAGTAAATCTTTGACGAGGGCTGTTTGGTGGAATCTGGGAGTGGGGCTGAAGGTGAGGCCTTTGGATAGGACAGAGGTTTCGGATTGGGAGAGAGGTTTGGAGGAAAGGTTAACTACTGAATTAGGGTGTTGTGGTTCCAGATTGTGTTGAAAGGAATTTTGAGGTTTTGGAGGGAGTGGAGCTGGAAGTGGGAGATTGAGTAGATGGGAGAGACTGGGTTTGTGTGCAATGAGAGGTGGTTGAGGTTTGCTGGAAAGGTTGTGAAGGGTGAGTGTTCCTTGAACGCCTGGAATCCTTACCCAATCTGTTACCCCCGGAAACCATCCTTGTAACCATTGATGCCACTTCCTTATACACAAATATTCCGCACGTCCAGGGCCTCGCTGCGATGGAGCATTTCCTTTCACACCGATCACCTGCCACCCTACCTAAAACCTCTTTCCTCATTACCTTAGCCAGCTTCATCCTGACCCACAACTTCTTCACTTTTGAAGGCCAGACATACCAACAATTAAAGGGAACAGCCATGGGTACCAGGATGGCCCCCTCGTACGCCAACCTATTCATGGGTCGCTTAGAGGAAGCCTTCTTGGTTACCCAGGTCTGCCAACCCAAAGTTTGGTACAGATTTATTGATGACATCTTCATGATCTGGACTCACAGTGAAGAAGAACTCCAGAATTTCCTCTCCAACCTCAACTCCTTTGGTTCCATCAGATTCACCTGGTCCTACTCCAAATCCCATGCCACTTTCCTTGACGTTGACCTCCACCTGTCCAATGGCCAACTTCACACGTCCGTCCACATCAAACCCACCAACAAGCAACAGTACCTCCATTATGACAGCTGCCACCCATTCCACATCAAACGGTCCCTTCCCTACAGCCTAGGTCTTCGTGGCAAACGAATCTGCTCCAGTCCGGAATCCCTGAAACATTACACCAACAACCTGACAACAGCTTTTGCATCCCGCAACTACCCTCCCGGCCTGGTACAGAAGCAAATAACCAGAGCCACTTCCTCATCCCCTCAAACCCAGAATCCCCCACAGAAGAACCACAAAAGTGCCCCACTTGTGACAGGATACTTTCCGGGACTGGACCAGACTCTGAATGTGGCTCTCCAGCAGGGATACGACTTCCTCAAATCCTGCCCTGAAATGAGATCCATCCTTCATGAAATCCTCCCCACTCCGCCAAGAGTGTCTTTCCGCCGTCCACCTAACCTTCGTAACCTGTTAGTTCATCCCTATGAAATCCCCAAACCACCTTCCCTACCCTCTGGCTCCTATCCTTGTAACCGCCCCCGGTGCAAAACCTGTCCCATGCACCCTCCCACCACCACCTACTCCAGTCCTGTAACCCGGAAGGTGTACACGATCAAAGGCAGAGCCACGTGTGAAAGCACCCACGTGATTTACCAACTGACCTGCCTACACTGTGATGCATTCTATGTGGGAATGACCAGCAACAAACTGTCCATTCGCATGAATGGACACAGGCAGACAGTGTTTGTTGGTAATGAGGATCACCCTGTGGCTAAACATGCCTTGGTGCACAGCCAGCACATCTTGGCACAGTGTTACACCGTCCGGGTTATCTGGATACTTCCCACCAACACCAACCTATCCGAACTCCGGAGATGGGAACTTGCCCTTCAGTATATCCTCTCTTCTCGTTATCCGCCAGGCCTCAATCTCCGCTAATTTCAAGTTGCCGCCACTCATACCTCACCTGTCTCTCAACAACTTCTTTGCCTCTACTCTTCCACCTCGACTGACATCTCTGCCCAAACTCTTTGTCTTTAAATATGTCTGCTTGTGTCTGTATGTGTGGATGGATATGTGTGTGTGTGCGAGTGTATACCTTTCCTTTTTTCCCCCTAAGGTAAGTCTTTCCGCTCCCGGGATTGGAATGACTCCTTACCCTCTCCCTTAAAACCCACATCCTTTCATCTTTCCCTCTCCTTCCCTCTTTCCTGACGAAGCAACCGTTGGTTGCGAAAGCTAGAATTTTGTGTGTATATTTGTGTTTTTTTGTGTGTCTATCGACCTGCCAGCGCTTTTGTTTGGTAAGTCTCATCATCTTTCTTTTTAGATATATTTTTTCCACGTGGAATGTTTCCCTCTGTTATATTCATATCATTAATTTGAACCCAACAATGACGTTTGTTATTGTCACTGTTACATTTCGAAGTTTTTTCTGTCGTCTTATTTCCTCCTTCTGTTTTTGCCAGTAGTTTCCCTTTGTATTCACCTTCTCCTTTTTACCGTAATCCACTATACAATTTTATCCCGCCGATATATACTCAACAATACGTAATAATACGTAACCCACTTCCAAACCATAACCAAAAACTTTTTTCTTCCGCTACTGCTATAAAATCCACCGTTTCCAGTTCACAAACAGTTCCTTTCAGCTATTAAACAACCTTTTTGGCTAGTTTTAATAACTTTTGCTTTATTTCGATTTCCGTTTTTTCACATCACCGATCATTTTTAGCCGCTTCCCACAGGTTTTAACGTTATTATTTCTCCACCAGACAATTGTTAGCCTCATTTCCATAATCTGCCACCACCATACCACTACTTTTAATACATCCTCACGTAGTTTTTTCGAAATTTTCCCGAATTTCTCCACCCTTTAACGTGTTTTGACAGCAACACAACCCCCTAACCTTGATGCACATCGTTTTCTACCTACACTATTTCACCACAGGATCAACATAACCCAGCTCCAACCAACCCCTTTTCGCCTCTTTTCACACCAGATCTCCATTTGCTTTCTACTTCACCTTTATCTCTCCCCACATATTTTTATATTCATTTTCATTTCAGCCTCACGTTACACTTTCGACCTTCTAGTACCATGTCACCCGCACAACACCCCCACAACGACCCCATTAAGTTTTATTTACATTCCCTCCGCAGACATGCCTTCGCCCTAGCCAGATTACGCTCCCATATTCTATTTTCTCAGGCTTGTCTGACATTTGGCATTACCCCCAAAGGCCTCACACTTAAAGTTCCCATCTCTGGCTGCAACCCTTCCTTCCATCAGTCCCTATACCAGTTCCAAATTGAACAATCCATTGCCCTCACCCACCTAATCCTTCACCTACACATCAACTCAGCCAATGAACACACCCATCAACTCCTATCCTTAATAAAAGTCCTTAATCTTTCCTCTCCCACATCCACATCGGCTGTTCAGAGCATCCTCCTACAGGCCAACCGTAAATTAGAACAGCATGCCACCCTCCACCTCAAAAAACTATCCAATCTCCTGGTTTCCCACCTCCGGAAAGGCAACTCACTCACCCTTCACAACCTTTCCAGCAAACCTCAACCACCTCTCATTGCACACAAACCCAGTCTCTCCCATCTACTCAATCTCCCACTTCCAGCTCCACTCCCTCCAAAACCTCAAAATTCCTTTCAACACAATCTGGAACCACAACACCCTAATTCAGTAGTTAACCTTTCCTCCAAACCTCTCTCCCAATCCGAAACCTCTGTCCTATCCAAAGGCCTCACCTTCAGCCCCACTCCCAGATTCAACCAAACAGCCCTCGTCAAAGATTTACTGTCCTACACCCGTACTCTCTGCTGGAAATATCACTTTGCCACGGAGAAAAATGATCCTAATCCTACTCCTAATGATCCAACTCCCCAAGACACCATCCAAATTGAACCCTGCCTGGAACAGTTCCGTCCTCCGTCACAGCGGGACCCACCTCCTCTTCCTCAAAATCACCCTCTCCAAACCTTCCAGGAATTTCTGACTTCCAGTCTTGCATCTCAATCCTTCTTAAAAAACCTTAATCCTACACCCAACATCACCACTGCTGAAGCCCAGGCTATCCGTGATCTGAAGGCTGACCGATCCATCGTCATTCTTCCGGCGGACAAGGGTTCCACGACCGTGGTACTTGATCGTCGGGAGTATGTGGCTGAGGGACTGCGTCAGCTTTCAGACAACACCACATACAAAGTTTGCCAAGGTAACCCCATTCCCGATGTCCAGGCGGAGCTTCAAGGAATCCTCAGAACCTTAGGCCCCCTGCAAAACCTTTCACCTGACTCCATCAACCTCCTGACCCCACCGACACCCCGCACCCCAACCTTCTACCTTCTTCCTAAAATCCACAAACCCAATCATCCCGGCCGCCCCATTGTAGCTGGTTACCAAGCCCCCACAGAACGTATCTCTGCCTACGTAGATCAACACCTTCAACCCATTACATGCAGTCTCCCATCCTTCATCAAAGACACCAACCACTTCCTTGAACGCCTGGAATCCTTACCCAATCTGTTACCCCCGGAAACCATCCTTGTATCCATTGATGCCACTTCCTTATACACAAATATTCCGCACGTCCAGGGCCTCGCTGCGATGGAGCATTTCCTTTCACGCCGATCACCTGCCACCCTACCTGAAACCTCTTTCCTCATTACCTTAGCCAGCTTCATCCTGACCCACAACTTCTTCACTTTTGAAGGCCAGACATACCAACAATTAAAGGGAACAGCCATGGGTACCAGGATGGCCCCCTCGTACGCCAACCTATTCATGGGTCGCTTAGAGGAAGCCTTCTTGGTTACCCAGGTCTGCCAACCCAAAGTTTGGTACAGATTTATTGATGACATCTTCATGATCTGGACTCACAGTGAAGAAGAACTCCAGAATTTCCTCTCCAACCTCAACTCCTTTGGTTCCATCAGATTCACCTGGTCCTACTCCAAATCCCATGCCACTTTCCTTGACGTTGACCTCCACCTGTCCAATGGCCAACTTCACACGTCCGTCCACATCAAACCCACCAACAAGCAACAGTACCTCCATTATGACAGCTGCCACCCATTCCACATCAAACGGTCCCTTCCCTACAGCCTAGGTCTTCGTGGCAAACGAATCTGCTCCAGTCCGGAATCCCTGAAACATTACACCAACAACCTGACAACAGCTTTTGCATCCCGCAACTACCCTCCCGGCCTGGTACAGAAGCAAATAACCAGAGCCACTTCCTCATCCCCTCAAACCCAGAATCCCCCACAGAAGAACCACAAAAGTGCCCCACTTGTGACAGGATACTTTCCGGGACTGGACCAGACTCTGAATGTGGCTCTCCAGCAGGGATACGACTTCCTCAAATCCTGCCCTGAAATGAGATCCATCCTTCATGAAATCCTCCCCACTCCGCCAAGAGTGTCTTTCCGCCGTCCACCTAACCTTCGTAACCTGTTAGTTCATCCCTATGAAATCCCCAAACCACCTTCCCTACCCTCTGGCTCCTATCCTTGTAACCGCCCCCGGTGCAAAACCTGTCCCATGCACCCTCCCACCACCACCTACTCCAGTCCTGTAACCCGGAAGGTGTACACGATCAAAGGCAGAGCCACGTGTGAAAGCACCCACGTGATTTACCAACTGACCTGCCTACACTGTGATGCATTCTATGTGGGAATGACCAGCAACAAACTGTCCATTCGCATGAATGGACACAGGCAGACAGTGTTTGTTGGTAATGAGGATCACCCTGTGGCTAAACATGCCTTGGTGCACAGCCAGCACATCTTGGCACAGTGTTACACCGTCCGGGTTATCTGGATACTTCCCACCAACACCAACCTATCCGAACTCCGGAGATGGGAACTTGCCCTTCAGTATATCCTCTCTTCTCGTTATCCGCCAGGCCTCAATCTCCGCTAATTTCAAGTTGCCGCCACTCATACCTCACCTGTCTCTCAACAACTTCTTTGCCTCTACTCTTCCACCTCGACTGACATCTCTGCCCAAACTCTTTGTCTTTAAATATGTCTGCTTGTGTCTGTATGTGTGGATGGATATGTGTGTGTGTGCGAGTGTATACCTTTCCTTTTTTCCCCCTAAGGTAAGTCTTTCCGCTCCCGGGATTGGAATGACTCCTTACCCTCTCCCTTAAAACCCACATCCTTTCATCTTTCCCTCTCCTTCCCTCTTTCCTGACGAAGCAACCGTTGGTTGCGAAAGCTAGAATTTTGTGTGTATATTTGTGTTTTTTTGTGTGTCTATCGACCTGCCAGCGCTTTTGTTTGGTAAGTCTCATCATCTTTCTTTTTAGATATATTTTTTCCACGTGGAATGTTTCCCTCTGTTATATTCATATCATTAATTTGAACCCAACAATGACGTTTGTTATTGTCACTGTTACATTTCGAAGTTTTTTCTGTCGTCTTATTTCCTCCTTCTGTTTTTGCCAGTAGTTTCCCTTTGTATTCACCTTCTCCTTTTTACCGTAATCCACTATACAATTTTATCCCGCCGATATATACTCAACAATACGTAATAATACGTAACCCACTTCCAAACCATAACCAAAAACTTTTTTCTTCCGCTACTGCTATAAAATCCACCGTTTCCAGTTCACAAACAGTTCCTTTCAGCTATTAAACAACCTTTTTGGCTAGTTTTAATAACTTTTGCTTTATTTCGATTTCCGTTTTTTCACATCACCGATCATTTTTAGCCGCTTCCCACAGGTTTTAACGTTATTATTTCTCCACCAGACAATTGTTAGCCTCATTTCCATAATCTGCCACCACCATACCACTACTTTTAATACATCCTCACGTAGTTTTTTCGAAATTTTCCCGAATTTCTCCACCCTTTAACGTGTTTTGACAGCAACACAACCCCCTAACCTTGATGCACATCGTTTTCTACCTACACTATTTCACCACAGGATCAACATAACCCAGCTCCAACCAACCCCTTTTCGCCTCTTTTCACACCAGATCTCCATTTGCTTTCTACTTCACCTTTATCTCTCCCCACATATTTTTATATTCATTTTCATTTCAGCCTCACGTTACACTTTCGACCTTCTAGTACCATGTCACCCGCACAACACCCCCACAACGACCCCATTAAGTTTTATTTACATTCCCTCCGCAGACATGCCTTCGCCCTAGCCAGATTACGCTCCCATATTCTATTTTCTCAGGCTTGTCTGACATTTGGCATTACCCCCAAAGGCCTCACACTTAAAGTTCCCATCTCTGGCTGCAACCCTTCCTTCCATCAGTCCCTATACCAGTTCCAAATTGAACAATCCATTGCCCTCACCCACCTAATCCTTCACCTACACATCAACTCAGCCAATGAACACACCCATCAACTCCTATCCTTAATAAAAGTCCTTAATCTTTCCTCTCCCACATCCACATCGGCTGTTCAGAGCATCCTCCTACAGGCCAACCGTAAATTAGAACAGCATGCCACCCTCCACCTCAAAAAACTATCCAATCTCCTGGTTTCCCACCTCCGGAAAGGCAACTCACTCACCCTTCACAACCTTTCCAGCAAACCTCAACCACCTCTCATTGCACACAAACCCAGTCTCTCCCATCTACTCAATCTCCCACTTCCAGCTCCACTCCCTCCAAAACCTCAAAATTCCTTTCAACACAATCTGGAACCACAACACCCTAATTCAGTAGTTAACCTTTCCTCCAAACCTCTCTCCCAATCCGAAACCTCTGTCCTATCCAAAGGCCTCACCTTCAGCCCCACTCCCAGATTCCACCAAACAGCCCTCGTCAAAGATTTACTGTCCTACACCCGTACTCTCTGCTGGAAATATCACTTTGCCACGAAGAAAAATGATCCTAATCCTACTCCTAATGATCCAACTCCCCAAGACACCATCCAAATTGAACCCTGCCTGGAACAGTTCCGTCCTCCGTCACAGCGGGACCCACCTCCTCTTCCTCAAAATCACCCTCTCCAAACCTTCCAGGAATTTCTGACTTCCAGTCTTGCATCTCAATCCTTCTTAAAAAACCTTAATCCTACACCCAACATCACCACTGCTGAAGCCCAGGCTATCCGTGATCTGAAGGCTGACCGATCCATCGTCATTCTTCCGGCGGACAAGGGTTCCACGACCGTGGTACTTGATCGTCGGGAGTATGTGGCTGAGGGACTGCGTCAGCTTTCAGACAACACCACATACAAAGTTTGCCAAGGTAACCCCATTCCCGATGTCCAGGCGGAGCTTCAAGGAATCCTCAGAACCTTAGGCCCCCTGCAAAACCTTTCACCTGACTCCATCAACCTCCTGACCCCACCGACACCCCGCACCCCAACCTTCTACCTTCTTCCTAAAATCCACAAACCCAATCATCCCGGCCGCCCCATTGTAGCTGGTTACCAAGCCCCCACAGAACGTATCTCTGCCTACGTAGATCAACACCTTCAACCCATTACATGCAGTCTCCCATCCTTCATCAAAGACACCAACCACTTCCTTGAACGCCTGGAATCCTTACCCAATCTGTTACCCCCGGAAACCATCCTTGTAACCATTGATGCCACTTCCTTATACACAAATATTCCGCACGTCCAGGGCCTCGCTGCGATGGAGCATTTCCTTTCACGCCGATCACCTGCCACCCTACCTAAAACCTCTTTCCTCATTACCTTAGCCAGCTTCATCCTGACCCACAACTTCTTCACTTTTGAAGGCCAGACATACCAACAATTAAAGGGAACAGCCATGGGTACCAGGATGGCCCCCTCGTACGCCAACCTATTCATGGGTCGCTTAGAGGAAGCCTTCTTGGTTACCCAGGTCTGCCAACCCAAAGTTTGGTACAGATTTATTGATGACATCTTCATGATCTGGACTCACAGTGAAGAAGAACTCCAGAATTTCCTCTCCAACCTCAACTCCTTTGGTTCCATCAGATTCACCTGGTCCTACTCCAAATCCCATGCCACTTTCCTTGACGTTGACCTCCACCTGTCCAATGGCCAACTTCACACGTCCGTCCACATCAAACCCACCAACAAGCAACAGTACCTCCATTATGACAGCTGCCACCCATTCCACATCAAACGGTCCCTTCCCTACAGCCTAGGTCTTCGTGGCAAACGAATCTGCTCCAGTCCGGAATCCCTGAAACATTACACCAACAACCTGACAACAGCTTTTGCATCCCGCAACTACCCTCCCGGCCTGGTACAGAAGCAAATAACCAGAGCCACTTCCTCATCCCCTCAAACCCAGAATCCCCCACAGAAGAACCACAAAAGTGCCCCACTTGTGACAGGATACTTTCCGGGACTGGACCAGACTCTGAATGTGGCTCTCCAGCAGGGATACGACTTCCTCAAATCCTGCCCTGAAATGAGATCCATCCTTCATGAAATCCTCCCCACTCCGCCAAGAGTGTCTTTCCGCCGTCCACCTAACCTTCGTAACCTGTTAGTTCATCCCTATGAAATCCCCAAACCACCTTCCCTACCCTCTGGCTCCTATCCTTGTAACCGCCCCCGGTGCAAAACCTGTCCCATGCACCCTCCCACCACCACCTACTCCAGTCCTGTAACCCGGAAGGTGTACACGATCAAAGGCAGAGCCACGTGTGAAAGCACCCACGTGATTTACCAACTGACCTGCCTACACTGTGATGCATTCTATGTGGGAATGACCAGCAACAAACTGTCCATTCGCATGAATGGACACAGGCAGACAGTGTTTGTTGGTAATGAGGATCACCCTGTGGCTAAACATGCCTTGGTGCACAGCCAGCACATCTTGGCACAGTGTTACACCATCCGGGTTATCTGGATACTTCCCACCAACACCAACCTATCCGAACTCCGGAGATGGGAACTTGCCCTTCAGTATATCCTCTCTTCTCGTTATCCGCCAGGCCTCAATCTCCGCTAATTTCAAGTTGCCGCCACTCATACCTCACCTGTCTCTCAACAACTTCTTTGCCTCTACTCTTCCACCTCGACTGACATCTCTGCCCAAACTCTTTGTCTTTAAATATGTCTGCTTGTGTCTGTATGTGTGGATGGATATGTGTGTGTGTGCGAGTGTATACCTTTCCTTTTTTCCCCCTAAGGTAAGTCTTTCCGCTCCCGGGATTGGAATGACTCCTTACCCTCTCCCTTAAAACCCACATCCTTTCATCTTTCCCTCTCCTTCCCTCTTTCCTGACGAAGCAACCGTTGGTTGCGAAAGCTAGAATTTTGTGTGTATATTTGTGTTTTTTTGTGTGTCTATCGACCTGCCAGCGCTTTTGTTTGGTAAGTCTCATCATCTTTCTTTTTAGATATATTTTTTCCACGTGGAATGTTTCCCTCTGTTATATTCATATCATTAATTTGAACCCAACAATGACGTTTGTTATTGTCACTGTTACATTTCGAAGTTTTTTCTGTCGTCTTATTTCCTCCTTCTGTTTTTGCCAGTAGTTTCCCTTTGTATTCACCTTCTCCTTTTTACCGTAATCCACTATACAATTTTATCCCGCCGATATATACTCAACAATACGTAATAATACGTAACCCACTTCCAAACCATAACCAAAAACTTTTTTCTTCCGCTACTGCTATAAAATCCACCGTTTCCAGTTCACAAACAGTTCCTTTCAGCTATTAAACAACCTTTTTGGCTAGTTTTAATAACTTTTGCTTTATTTCGATTTCCGTTTTTTCACATCACCGATCATTTTTAGCCGCTTCCCACAGGTTTTAACGTTATTATTTCTCCACCAGACAATTGTTAGCCTCATTTCCATAATCTGCCACCACCATACCACTACTTTTAATACATCCTCACGTAGTTTTTTCGAAATTTTCCCGAATTTCTCCACCCTTTAACGTGTTTTGACAGCAACACAACCCCCTAACCTTGATGCACATCGTTTTCTACCTACACTATTTCACCACAGGATCAACATAACCCAGCTCCAACCAACCCCTTTTCGCCTCTTTTCACACCAGATCTCCATTTGCTTTCTACTTCACCTTTATCTCTCCCCACATATTTTTATATTCATTTTCATTTCAGCCTCACGTTACACTTTCGACCTTCTAGTACCATGTCACCCGCACAACACCCCCACAACGACCCCATTAAGTTTTATTTACATTCCCTCCGCAGACATGCCTTCGCCCTAGCCAGATTACGCTCCCATATTCTATTTTCTCAGGCTTGTCTGACATTTGGCATTACCCCCAAAGGCCTCACACTTAAAGTTCCCATCTCTGGCTGCAACCCTTCCTTCCATCAGTCCCTATACCAGTTCCAAATTGAACAATCCATTGCCCTCACCCACCTAATCCTTCACCTACACATCAACTCAGCCAATGAACACACCCATCAACTCCTATCCTTAATAAAAGTCCTTAATCTTTCCTCTCCCACATCCACATCGGCTGTTCAGAGCATCCTCCTACAGGCCAACCGTAAATTAGAACAGCATGCCACCCTCCACCTCAAAAAACTATCCAATCTCCTGGTTTCCCACCTCCGGAAAGGCAACTCACTCACCCTTCACAACCTTTCCAGCAAACCTCAACCACCTCTCATTGCACACAAACCCAGTCTCTCCCATCTACTCAATCTCCCACTTCCAGCTCCACTCCCTCCAAAACCTCAAAATTCCTTTCAACACAATCTGGAACCACAACACCCTAATTCAGTAGTTAACCTTTCCTCCAAACCTCTCTCCCAATCCGAAACCTCTGTCCTATCCAAAGGCCTCACCTTCAGCCCCACTCCCAGATTCCACCAAACAGCCCTCGTCAAAGATTTACTGTCCTACACCCGTACTCTCTGCTGGAAATATCACTTTGCCACGAAGAAAAATGATCCTAATCCTACTCCTAATGATCCAACTCCCCAAGACACCATCCAAATTGAACCCTGCCTGGAACAGTTCCGTCCTCCGTCACAGCGGGACCCACCTCCTCTTCCTCAAAATCACCCTCTCCAAACCTTCCAGGAATTTCTGACTTCCAGTCTTGCATCTCAATCCTTCTTAAAAAACCTTAATCCTACACCCAACATCACCACTGCTGAAGCCCAGGCTATCCGTGATCTGAAGGCTGACCGATCCATCGTCATTCTTCCGGCGGACAAGGGTTCCACGACCGTGGTACTTGATCGTCGGGAGTATGTGGCTGAGGGACTGCGTCAGCTTTCAGACAACACCACATACAAAGTTTGCCAAGGTAACCCCATTCCCGATGTCCAGGCGGAGCTTCAAGGAATCCTCAGAACCTTAGGCCCCCTGCAAAACCTTTCACCTGACTCCATCAACCTCCTGACCCCACCGACACCCCGCACCCCAACCTTCTACCTTCTTCCTAAAATCCACAAACCCAATCATCCCGGCCGCCCCATTGTAGCTGGTTACCAAGCCCCCACAGAACGTATCTCTGCCTACGTAGATCAACACCTTCAACCCATTACATGCAGTCTCCCATCCTTCATCAAAGACACCAACCACTTCCTTGAACGCCTGGAATCCTTACCCAATCTGTTACCCCCGGAAACCATCCTTGTAACCATTGATGCCACTTCCTTATACACAAATATTCCGCACGTCCAGGGCCTCGCTGCGATGGAGCATTTCCTTTCACGCCGATCACCTGCCACCCTACCTAAAACCTCTTTCCTCATTACCTTAGCCAGCTTCATCCTGACCCACAACTTCTTCACTTTTGAAGGCCAGACATACCAACAATTAAAGGGAACAGCCATGGGTACCAGGATGGCCCCCTCGTACGCCAACCTATTCATGGGTCGCTTAGAGGAAGCCTTCTTGGTTACCCAGGTCTGCCAACCCAAAGTTTGGTACAGATTTATTGATGACATCTTCATGATCTGGACTCACAGTGAAGAAGAACTCCAGAATTTCCTCTCCAACCTCAACTCCTTTGGTTCCATCAGATTCACCTGGTCCTACTCCAAATCCCATGCCACTTTCCTTGACGTTGACCTCCACCTGTCCAATGGCCAACTTCACACGTCCGTCCACATCAAACCCACCAACAAGCAACAGTACCTCCATTATGACAGCTGCCACCCATTCCACATCAAACGGTCCCTTCCCTACAGCCTAGGTCTTCGTGGCAAACGAATCTGCTCCAGTCCGGAATCCCTGAAACATTACACCAACAACCTGACAACAGCTTTTGCATCCCGCAACTACCCTCCCGGCCTGGTACAGAAGCAAATAACCAGAGCCACTTCCTCATCCCCTCAAACCCAGAATCCCCCACAGAAGAACCACAAAAGTGCCCCACTTGTGACAGGATACTTTCCGGGACTGGACCAGACTCTGAATGTGGCTCTCCAGCAGGGATACGACTTCCTCAAATCCTGCCCTGAAATGAGATCCATCCTTCATGAAATCCTCCCCACTCCGCCAAGAGTGTCTTTCCGCCGTCCACCTAACCTTCGTAACCTGTTAGTTCATCCCTATGAAATCCCCAAACCACCTTCCCTACCCTCTGGCTCCTATCCTTGTAACCGCCCCCGGTGCAAAACCTGTCCCATGCACCCTCCCACCACCACCTACTCCAGTCCTGTAACCCGGAAGGTGTACACGATCAAAGGCAGAGCCACGTGTGAAAGCACCCACGTGATTTACCAACTGACCTGCCTACACTGTGATGCATTCTATGTGGGAATGACCAGCAACAAACTGTCCATTCGCATGAATGGACACAGGCAGACAGTGTTTGTTGGTAATGAGGATCACCCTGTGGCTAAACATGCCTTGGTGCACAGCCAGCACATCTTGGCACAGTGTTACACCATCCGGGTTATCTGGATACTTCCCACCAACACCAACCTATCCGAACTCCGGAGATGGGAACTTGCCCTTCAGTATATCCTCTCTTCTCGTTATCCGCCAGGCCTCAATCTCCGCTAATTTCAAGTTGCCGCCACTCATACCTCACCTGTCTCTCAACAACTTCTTTGCCTCTACTCTTCCACCTCGACTGACATCTCTGCCCAAACTCTTTGTCTTTAAATATGTCTGCTTGTGTCTGTATGTGTGGATGGATATGTGTGTGTGTGCGAGTGTATACCTTTCCTTTTTTCCCCCTAAGGTAAGTCTTTCCGCTCCCGGGATTGGAATGACTCCTTACCCTCTCCCTTAAAACCCACATCCTTTCATCTTTCCCTCTCCTTCCCTCTTTCCTGACGAAGCAACCGTTGGTTGCGAAAGCTAGAATTTTGTGTGTATATTTGTGTTTTTTTGTGTGTCTATCGACCTGCCAGCGCTTTTGTTTGGTAAGTCTCATCATCTTTCTTTTTAGATATATTTTTTCCACGTGGAATGTTTCCCTCTGTTATATTCATATCATTAATTTGAACCCAACAATGACGTTTGTTATTCTCACTGTTACATTTCGAAGTTTTTTCTGTCGTCTTATTTCCTCCTTCTGTTTTTGCCAGTAGTTTCCCTTTGTATTCACCTTCTCCTTTTTACCGTAATCCACTATACAATTTTATCCCGCCGATATATACTCAACAATACGTAATAATACGTAACCCACTTCCAAACCATAACCAAAAACTTTTTTCTTCCGCTACTGCTATAAAATCCACCGTTTCCAGTTCACAAACAGTTCCTTTCAGCTATTAAACAACCTTTTTGGCTAGTTTTAATAACTTTTGCTTTATTTCGATTTCCGTTTTTTCACATCACCGATCATTTTTAGCCGCTTCCCACAGGTTTTAACGTTATTATTTCTCCACCAGACAATTGTTAGCCTCATTTCCATAATCTGCCACCACCATACCACTACTTTTAATACATCCTCACGTAGTTTTTTCGAAATTTTCCCGAATTTCTCCACCCTTTAACGTGTTTTGACAGCAACACAACCCCCTAACCTTGATGCACATCGTTTTCTACCTACACTATTTCACCACAGGATCAACATAACCCAGCTCCAACCAACCCCTTTTCGCCTCTTTTCACACCAGATCTCCATTTGCTTTCTACTTCACCTTTATCTCTCCCCACATATTTTTATATTCATTTTCATTTCAGCCTCACGTTACACTTTCGACCTTCTAGTACCATGTCACCCGCACAACACCCCCACAACGACCCCATTAAGTTTTATTTACATTCCCTCCGCAGACATGCCCTCGCCCTAGCCAGATTACGCTCCCATATTCTATTTTCTCAGGCTTGTCTGACATTTGGCATTACCCCCAAAGGCCTCACACTTAAAGTTCCCATCTCTGGCTGCAACCCTTCCTTCCATCAGTCCCTATACCAGTTCCAAATTGAACAATCCATTGCCCTCACCCACCTAATCCTTCACCTACACATCAACTCAGCCAATGAACACACCCGTCAACTCCTATCCTTAATAAAAGTCCTTAATCTTTCCTCTCCCACATCCACATCGGCTGTTCAGAGCATCCTCCTACAGGCCAACCGTAAATTAGAACAGCATGCCACCCTCCACCTCAAAAAACTATCCAATCTCCTGGTTTCCCACCTCCGGAAAGGCAACTCACTCACCCTTCACAACCTTTCCAGCAAACCTCAACCACCTCTCATTGCACACAAACCCAGTCTCTCCCATCTACTCAATCTCCCACTTCCAGCTCCACTCCCTCCAAAACCTCAAAATTCCTTTCAACACAATCTGGAACCACAACACCCTAATTCAGTAGTTAACCTTTCCTCCAAACCTCTCTCCCAATCCGAAACCTCTGTCCTATCCAAAGGCCTCACCTTCAGCCCCACTCCCAGATTCAACCAAACAGCCCTCGTCAAAGATTTACTGTCCTACACCCGTACTCTCTGCTGGAAATATCACTTTGCCACGAAGAAAAATGATCCTAATCCTACTCCTAATGATCCAACTCCCCAAGACACCATCCAAATTGAACCCTGCCTGGAACAGTTCCGTCCTCCGTCACAGCGGGACCCACCTCCTCTTCCTCAAAATCACCCTCTCCAAACCTTCCAGGAATTTCTGACTTCCAGTCTTGCATCTCAATCCTTCTTAAAAAACCTTAATCCTACACCCAACATCACCACTGCTGAAGCCCAGGCTATCCGTGATCTGAAGGCTGACCGATCCATCGTCATTCTTCCGGCGGACAAGGGTTCCACGACCGTGGTACTTGATCGTCGGGAGTATGTGGCTGAGGGACTGCGTCAGCTTTCAGACAACACCACATACAAAGTTTGCCAAGGTAACCCCATTCCCGATGTCCAGGCGGAGCTTCAAGGAATCCTCAGAACCTTAGGCCCCCTGCAAAACCTTTCACCTGACTCCATCAACCTCCTGACCCCACCGACACCCCGCACCCCAACCTTCTACCTTCTTCCTAAAATCCACAAACCCAATCATCCCGGCCGCCCCATTGTAGCTGGTTACCAAGCCCCCACAGAACGTATCTCTGCCTACGTAGATCAACACCTTCAACCCATTACATGCAGTCTCCCATCCTTCATCAAAGACACCAACCACTTCCTTGAACGCCTGGAATCCTTACCCAATCTGTTACCCCCGGAAACCATCCTTGTAACCATTGATGCCACTTCCTTATACACAAATATTCCGCACGTCCAGGGCCTCGCTGCGATGGAGCATTTCCTTTCACGCCGATCACCTGCCACCCTACCTAAAACCTCTTTCCTCATTACCTTAGCCAGCTTCATCCTGACCCACAACTTCTTCACTTTTGAAGGCCAGACATACCAACAATTAAAGGGAACAGCCATGGGTACCAGGATGGCCCCCTCGTACGCCAACCTATTCATGGGTCGCTTAGAGGAAGCCTTCTTGGTTACCCAGGTCTGCCAACCCAAAGTTTGGTACAGATTTATTGATGACATCTTCATGATCTGGACTCACAGTGAAGAAGAACTCCAGAATTTCCTCTCCAACCTCAACTCCTTTGGTTCCATCAGATTCACCTGGTCCTACTCCAAATCCCATGCCACTTTCCTTGACGTTGACCTCCACCTGTCCAATGGCCAACTTCACACGTCCGTCCACATCAAACCCACCAACAAGCAACAGTACCTCCATTATGACAGCTGCCACCCATTCCACATCAAACGGTCCCTTCCCTACAGCCTAGGTCTTCGTGGCAAACGAATCTGCTCCAGTCCGGAATCCCTGAAACATTACACCAACAACCTGACAACAGCTTTTGCATCCCGCAACTACCCTCCCGGCCTGGTACAGAAGCAAATAACCAGAGCCACTTCCTCATCCCCTCAAACCCAGAATCCCCCACAGAAGAACCACAAAAGTGCCCCACTTGTGACAGGATACTTTCCGGGACTGGACCAGACTCTGAATGTGGCTCTCCAGCAGGGATACGACTTCCTCAAATCCTGCCCTGAAATGAGATCCATCCTTCATGAAATCCTCCCCACTCCGCCAAGAGTGTCTTTCCGCCGTCCACCTAACCTTCGTAACCTGTTAGTTCAGCCCTATGAAATCCCCAAACCACCTTCCCTACCCTCTGGCTCCTATCCTTGTAACCGCCCCCGGTGCAAAACCTGTCCCATGCACCCTCCCACCACCACCTACTCCAGTCCTGTAACCCGGAAGGTGTACACGATCAAAGGCAGAGCCACGTGTGAAAGCACCCACGTGATTTACCAACTGACCTGCCTACACTGTGATGCATTCTATGTGGGAATGACCAGCAACAAACTGTCCATTCGCATGAATGGACACAGGCAGACAGTGTTTGTTGGTAATGAGGATCACCCTGTGGCTAAACATGCCTTGGTGCACAGCCAGCACATCTTGGCACAGTGTTACACCGTCCGGGTTATCTGGATACTTCCCACCAACACCAACCTATCCGAACTCCGGAGATGGGAACTTGCCCTTCAGTATATCCTCTCTTCTCGTTATCCGCCAGGCCTCAATCTCCGCTAATTTCAAGTTGCCGCCACTCATACCTCACCTGTCTCTCAACAACTTCTTTGCCTCTACTCTTCCACCTCGACTGACATCTCTGCCCAAACTCTTTGTCTTTAAATATGTCTGCTTGTGTCTGTATGTGTGGATGGATATGTGTGTGTGTGCGAGTGTATACCTTTCCTTTTTTCCCCCTAAGGTAAGTCTTTCCGCTCCCGGGATTGGAATGACTCCTTACCCTCTCCCTTAAAACCCACATCCTTTCATCTTTCCCTCTCCTTCCCTCTTTCCTGACGAAGCAACCGTTGGTTGCGAAAGCTAGAATTTTGTGTGTATATTTGTGTTTTTTTGTGTGTCTATCGACCTGCCAGCGCTTTTGTTTGGTAAGTCTCATCATCTTTCTTTTTAGATATATTTTTTCCACGTGGAATGTTTCCCTCTGTTATATTCATATCATTAATTTGAACCCAACAATGACGTTTGTTATTGTCACTGTTACATTTCGAAGTTTTTTCTGTCGTCTTATTTCCTCCTTCTGTTTTTGCCAGTAGTTTCCCTTTGTATTCACCTTCTCCTTTTTACCGTAATCCACTATACAATTTTATCCCGCCGATATATACTCAACAATACGTAATAATACGTAACCCACTTCCAAACCATAACCAAAAACTTTTTTCTTCCGCTACTGCTATAAAATCCACCGTTTCCAGTTCACAAACAGTTCCTTTCAGCTATTAAACAACCTTTTTGGCTAGTTTTAATAACTTTTGCTTTATTTCGATTTCCGTTTTTTCACATCACCGATCATTTTTAGCCGCTTCCCACAGGTTTTAACGTTATTATTTCTCCACCAGACAATTGTTAGCCTCATTTCCATAATCTGCCACCACCATACCACTACTTTTAATACATCCTCACGTAGTTTTTTCGAAATTTTCCCGAATTTCTCCACCCTTTAACGTGTTTTGACAGCAACACAACCCCCTAACCTTGATGCACATCGTTTTCTACCTACACTATTTCACCACAGGATCAACATAACCCAGCTCCAACCAACCCCTTTTCGCCTCTTTTCACACCAGATCTCCATTTGCTTTCTACTTCACCTTTATCTCTCCCCACATATTTTTATATTCATTTTCATTTCAGCCTCACGTTACACTTTCGACCTTCTAGTACCATGTCACCCGCACAACACCCCCACAACGACCCCATTAAGTTTTATTTACATTCCCTCCGCAGACATGCCTTCGCCCTAGCCAGATTACGCTCCCATATTCTATTTTCTCAGGCTTGTCTGACATTTGGCATTACCCCCAAAGGCCTCACACTTAAAGTTCCCATCTCTGGCTGCAACCCTTCCTTCCATCAGTCCCTATACCAGTTCCAAATTGAACAATCCATTGCCCTCACCCACCTAATCCTTCACCTACACATCAACTCAGCCAATGAACACACCCATCAACTCCTATCCTTAATAAAAGTCCTTAATCTTTCCTCTCCCACATCCACATCGGCTGTTCAGAGCATCCTCCTACAGGCCAACCGTAAATTAGAACAGCATGCCACCCTCCACCTCAAAAAACTATCCAATCTCCTGGTTTCCCACCTCCGGAAAGGCAACTCACTCACCCTTCACAACCTTTCCAGCAAACCTCAACCACCTCTCATTGCACACAAACCCAGTCTCTCCCATCTACTCAATCTCCCACTTCCAGCTCCACTCCCTCCAAAACCTCAAAATTCCTTTCAACACAATCTGGAACCACAACACCCTAATTCAGTAGTTAACCTTTCCTCCAAACCTCTCTCCCAATCCGAAACCTCTGTCCTATCCAAAGGCCTCACCTTCAGCCCCACTCCCAGATTCAACCAAACAGCCCTCGTCAAAGATTTACTGTCCTACACCCGTACTCTCTGCTGGAAATATCACTTTGCCACGAAGAAAAATGATCCTAATCCTACTCCTAATGATCCAACTCCCCAAGACACCATCCAAATTGAACCCTGCCTGGAACAGTTCCGTCCTCCGTCACAGCGGGACCCACCTCCTCTTCCTCAAAATCACCCTCTCCAAACCTTCCAGGAATTTCTGACTTCCAGTCTTGCATCTCAATCCTTCTTAAAAAACCTTAATCCTACACCCAACATCACCACTGCTGAAGCCCAGGCTATCCGTGATCTGAAGGCTGACCGATCCATCGTCATTCTTCCGGCGGACAAGGGTTCCACGACCGTGGTACTTGATCGTCGGGAGTATGTGGCTGAGGGACTGCGTCAGCTTTCAGACAACACCACATACAAAGTTTGCCAAGGTAACCCCATTCCCGATGTCCAGGCGGAGCTTCAAGGAATCCTCAGAACCTTAGGCCCCCTGCAAAACCTTTCACCTGACTCCATCAACCTCCTGACCCCACCGACACCCCGCACCCCAACCTTCTACCTTCTTCCTAAAATCCACAAACCCAATCATCCCGGCCGCCCCATTGTAGCTGGTTACCAAGCCCCCACAGAACGTATCTCTGCCTACGTAGATCAACACCTTCAACCCATTACATGCAGTCTCCCATCCTTCATCAAAGACACCAACCACTTCCTTGAACGCCTGGAATCCTTACCCAATCTGTTACCCCCGGAAACCATCCTTGTATCCATTGATGCCACTTCCTTATACACAAATATTCCGCACGTCCAGGGCCTCGCTGCGATGGAGCATTTCCTTTCACGCCGATCACCTGCCACCCTACCTAAAACCTCTTTCCTCATTACCTTAGCCAGCTTCATCCTGACCCACAACTTCTTCACTTTTGAAGGCCAGACATACCAACAATTAAAGGGAACAGCCATGGGTACCAGGATGGCCCCCTCGTACGCCAACCTATTCATGGGTCGCTTAGAGGAAGCCTTCTTGGTTACCCAGGTCTGCCAACCCAAAGTTTGGTACAGATTTATTGATGACATCTTCATGATCTGGACTCACAGTGAAGAAGAACTCCAGAATTTCCTCTCCAACCTCAACTCCTTTGGTTCCATCAGATTCACCTGGTCCTACTCCAAATCCCATGCCACTTTCCTTGACGTTGACCTCCACCTGTCCAATGGCCAACTTCACACGTCCGTCCACATCAAACCCACCAACAAGCAACAGTACCTCCATTATGACAGCTGCCACCCATTCCACATCAAACGGTCCCTTCCCTACAGCCTAGGTCTTCGTGGCAAACGAATCTGCTCCAGTCCGGAATCCCTGAAACATTACACCAACAACCTGACAACAGCTTTTGCATCCCGCAACTACCCTCCCGGCCTGGTACAGAAGCAAATAACCAGAGCCACTTCCTCATCCCCTCAAACCCAGAATCCCCCACAGAAGAACCACAAAAGTGCCCCACTTGTGACAGGATACTTTCCGGGACTGGACCAGACTCTGAATGTGGCTCTCCAGCAGGGATACGACTTCCTCAAATCCTGCCCTGAAATGAGATCCATCCTTCATGAAATCCTCCCCACTCCGCCAAGAGTGTCTTTCCGCCGTCCACCTAACCTTCGTAACCTGTTAGTTCATCCCTATGAAATCCCCAAACCACCTTCCCTACCCTCTGGCTCCTATCCTTGTAACCGCCCCCGGTGCAAAACCTGTCCCATGCACCCTCCCACCACCACCTACTCCAGTCCTGTAACCCGGAAGGTGTACACGATCAAAGGCAGAGCCACGTGTGAAAGCACCCACGTGATTTACCAACTGACCTGCCTACACTGTGATGCATTCTATGTGGGAATGACCAGCAACAAACTGTCCATTCGCATGAATGGACACAGGCAGACAGTGTTTGTTGGTAATGAGGATCACCCTGTGGCTAAACATGCCTTGGTGCACAGCCAGCACATCTTGGCACAGTGTTACACCGTCCGGGTTATCTGGATACTTCCCACCAACACCAACCTATCCGAACTCCGGAGATGGGAACTTGCCCTTCAGTATATCCTCTCTTCTCGTTATCCGCCAGGCCTCAATCTCCGCTAATTTCAAGTTGCCGCCACTCATACCTCACCTGTCTCTCAACAACTTCTTTGCCTCTACTCTTCCACCTCGACTGACATCTCTGCCCAAACTCTTTGTCTTTAAATATGTCTGCTTGTGTCTGTATGTGTGGATGGATATGTGTGTGTGTGCGAGTGTATACCTTTCCTTTTTTCCCCCTAAGGTAAGTCTTTCCGCTCCCGGGATTGGAATGACTCCTTACCCTCTCCCTTAAAACCCACATCCTTTCATCTTTCCCTCTCCTTCCCTCTTTCCTGACGAAGCAACCGTTGGTTGCGAAAGCTAGAATTTTGTGTGTATATTTGTGTTTTTTTGTGTGTCTATCGACCTGCCAGCGCTTTTGTTTGGTAAGTCTCATCATCTTTCTTTTTAGATATATTTTTTCCACGTGGAATGTTTCCCTCTGTTATATTCATATCATTAATTTGAACCCAACAATGACGTTTGTTATTGTCACTGTTACATTTCGAAGTTTTTTCTGTCGTCTTATTTCCTCCTTCTGTTTTTGCCAGTAGTTTCCCTTTGTATTCACCTTCTCCTTTTTACCGTAATCCACTATACAATTTTATCCCGCCGATATATACTCAACAATACGTAATAATACGTAACCCACTTCCAAACCATAACCAAAAACTTTTTTCTTCCGCTACTGCTATAAAATCCACCGTTTCCAGTTCACAAACAGTTCCTTTCAGCTATTAAACAACCTTTTTGGCTAGTTTTAATAACTTTTGCTTTATTTCGATTTCCGTTTTTTCACATCACCGATCATTTTTAGCCGCTTCCCACAGGTTTTAACGTTATTATTTCTCCACCAGACAATTGTTAGCCTCATTTCCATAATCTGCCACCACCATACCACTACTTTTAATACATCCTCACGTAGTTTTTTCGAAATTTTCCCGAATTTCTCCACCCTTTAACGTGTTTTGACAGCAACACAACCCCCTAACCTTGATGCACATCGTTTTCTACCTACACTATTTCACCACAGGATCAACATAACCCAGCTCCAACCAACCCCTTTTCGCCTCTTTTCACACCAGATCTCCATTTGCTTTCTACTTCACCTTTATCTCTCCCCACATATTTTTATATTCATTTTCATTTCAGCCTCACGTTACACTTTCGACCTTCTAGTACCATGTCACCCGCACAACACCCCCACAACGACCCCATTAAGTTTTATTTACATTCCCTCCGCAGACATGCCTTCGCCCTAGCCAGATTACGCTCCCATATTCTATTTTCTCAGGCTTGTCTGACATTTGGCATTACCCCCAAAGGCCTCACACTTAAAGTTCCCATCTCTGGCTGCAACCCTTCCTTCCATCAGTCCCTATACCAGTTCCAAATTGAACAATCCATTGCCCTCACCCACCTAATCCTTCACCTACACATCAACTCAGCCAATGAACACACCCATCAACTCCTATCCTTAATAAAAGTCCTTAATCTTTCCTCTCCCACATCCACATCGGCTGTTCAGAGCATCCTCCTACAGGCCAACCGTAAATTAGAACAGCATGCCACCCTCCACCTCAAAAAACTATCCAATCTCCTGGTTTCCCACCTCCGGAAAGGCAACTCACTCACCCTTCACAACCTTTCCAGCAAACCTCAACCACCTCTCATTGCACACAAACCCAGTCTCTCCCATCTACTCAATCTCCCACTTCCAGCTCCACTCCCTCCAAAACCTCAAAATTCCTTTCAACACAATCTGGAACCACAACACCCTAATTCAGTAGTTAACCTTTCCTCCAAACCTCTCTCCCAATCCGAAACCTCTGTCCTATCCAAAGGCCTCACCTTCAGCCCCACTCCCAGATTCAACCAAACAGCCCTCGTCAAAGATTTACTGTCCTACACCCGTACTCTCTGCTGGAAATATCACTTTGCCACGAAGAAAAATGATCCTAATCCTACTCCTAATGATCCAACTCCCCAAGACACCATCCAAATTGAACCCTGCCTGGAACAGTTCCGTCCTCCGTCACAGCGGGACCCACCTCCTCTTCCTCAAAATCACCCTCTCCAAACCTTCCAGGAATTTCTGACTTCCAGTCTTGCATCTCAATCCTTCTTAAAAAACCTTAATCCTACACCCAACATCACCACTGCTGAAGCCCAGGCTATCCGTGATCTGAAGGCTGACCGATCCATCGTCATTCTTCCGGCGGACAAGGGTTCCACGACCGTGGTACTTGATCGTCGGGAGTATGTGGCTGAGGGACTGCGTCAGCTTTCAGACAACACCACATACAAAGTTTGCCAAGGTAACCCCATTCCCGATGTCCAGGCGGAGCTTCAAGGAATCCTCAGAACCTTAGGCCCCCTGCAAAACCTTTCACCTGACTCCATCAACCTCCTGACCCCACCGACACCCCGCACCCCAACCTTCTACCTTCTTCCTAAAATCCACAAACCCAATCATCCCGGCCGCCCCATTGTAGCTGGTTACCAAGCCCCCACAGAACGTATCTCTGCCTACGTAGATCAACACCTTCAACCCATTACATGCAGTCTCCCATCCTTCATCAAAGACACCAACCACTTCCTTGAACGCCTGGAATCCTTACCCAATCTGTTACCCCCGGAAACCATCCTTGTATCCATTGATGCCACTTCCTTATACACAAATATTCCGCACGTCCAGGGCCTCGCTGCGATGGAGCATTTCCTTTCACGCCGATCACCTGCCACCCTACCTAAAACCTCTTTCCTCATTACCTTAGCCAGCTTCATCCTGACCCACAACTTCTTCACTTTTGAAGGCCAGACATACCAACAATTAAAGGGAACAGCCATGGGTACCAGGATGGCCCCCTCGTACGCCAACCTATTCATGGGTCGCTTAGAGGAAGCCTTCTTGGTTACCCAGGTCTGCCAACCCAAAGTTTGGTACAGATTTATTGATGACATCTTCATGATCTGGACTCACAGTGAAGAAGAACTCCAGAATTTCCTCTCCAACCTCAACTCCTTTGGTTCCATCAGATTCACCTGGTCCTACTCCAAATCCCATGCCACTTTCCTTGACGTTGACCTCCACCTGTCCAATGGCCAACTTCACACGTCCGTCCACATCAAACCCACCAACAAGCAACAGTACCTCCATTATGACAGCTGCCACCCATTCCACATCAAACGGTCCCTTCCCTACAGCCTAGGTCTTCGTGGCAAACGAATCTGCTCCAGTCCGGAATCCCTGAAACATTACACCAACAACCTGACAACAGCTTTTGCATCCCGCAACTACCCTCCCGGCCTGGTACAGAAGCAAATAACCAGAGCCACTTCCTCATCCCCTCAAACCCAGAATCCCCCACAGAAGAACCACAAAAGTGCCCCACTTGTGACAGGATACTTTCCGGGACTGGACCAGACTCTGAATGTGGCTCTCCAGCAGGGATACGACTTCCTCAAATCCTGCCCTGAAATGAGATCCATCCTTCATGAAATCCTCCCCACTCCGCCAAGAGTGTCTTTCCGCCGTCCACCTAACCTTCGTAACCTGTTAGTTCAGCCCTATGAAATCCCCAAACCACCTTCCCTACCCTCTGGCTCCTATCCTTGTAACCGCCCCCGGTGCAAAACCTGTCCCATGCACCCTCCCACCACCACCTACTCCAGTCCTGTAACCCGGAAGGTGTACACGATCAAAGGCAGAGCCACGTGTGAAAGCACCCACGTGATTTACCAACTGACCTGCCTACACTGTGATGCATTCTATGTGGGAATGACCAGCAACAAACTGTCCATTCGCATGAATGGACACAGGCAGACAGTGTTTGTTGGTAATGAGGATCACCCTGTGGCTAAACATGCCTTGGTGCACAGCCAGCACATCTTGGCACAGTGTTACACCGTCCGGGTTATCTGGATACTTCCCACCAACACCAACCTATCCGAACTCCGGAGATGGGAACTTGCCCTTCAGTATATCCTCTCTTCTCGTTATCCGCCAGGCCTCAATCTCCGCTAATTTCAAGTTGCCGCCACTCATACCTCACCTGTCTCTCAACAACTTCTTTGCCTCTACTCTTCCACCTCGACTGACATCTCTGCCCAAACTCTTTGTCTTTAAATATGTCTGCTTGTGTCTGTATGTGTGGATGGATATGTGTGTGTGTGCGAGTGTATACCTTTCCTTTTTTCCCCCTAAGGTAAGTCTTTCCGCTCCCGGGATTGGAATGACTCCTTACCCTCTCCCTTAAAACCCACATCCTTTCATCTTTCCCTCTCCTTCCCTCTTTCCTGACGAAGCAACCGTTGGTTGCGAAAGCTAGAATTTTGTGTGTATATTTGTGTTTTTTTGTGTGTCTATCGACCTGCCAGCGCTTTTGTTTGGTAAGTCTCATCATCTTTCTTTTTAGATATATTTTTTCCACGTGGAATGTTTCCCTCTGTTATATTCATATCATTAATTTGAACCCAACAATGACGTTTGTTATTGTCACTGTTACATTTCGAAGTTTTTTCTGTCGTCTTATTTCCTCCTTCTGTTTTTGCCAGTAGTTTCCCTTTGTATTCACCTTCTCCTTTTTACCGTAATCCACTATACAATTTTATCCCGCCGATATATACTCAACAATACGTAATAATACGTAACCCACTTCCAAACCATAACCAAAAACTTTTTTCTTCCGCTACTGCTATAAAATCCACCGTTTCCAGTTCACAAACAGTTCCTTTCAGCTATTAAACAACCTTTTTGGCTAGTTTTAATAACTTTTGCTTTATTTCGATTTCCGTTTTTTCACATCACCGATCATTTTTAGCCGCTTCCCACAGGTTTTAACGTTATTATTTCTCCACCAGACAATTGTTAGCCTCATTTCCATAATCTGCCACCACCATACCACTACTTTTAATACATCCTCACGTAGTTTTTTCGAAATTTTCCCGAATTTCTCCACCCTTTAACGTGTTTTGACAGCAACACAACCCCCTAACCTTGATGCACATCGTTTTCTACCTACACTATTTCACCACAGGATCAACATAACCCAGCTCCAACCAACCCCTTTTCGCCTCTTTTCACACCAGATCTCCATTTGCTTTCTACTTCACCTTTATCTCTCCCCACATATTTTTATATTCATTTTCATTTCAGCCTCACGTTACACTTTCGACCTTCTAGTACCATGTCACCCGCACAACACCCCCACAACGACCCCATTAAGTTTTATTTACATTCCCTCCGCAGACATGCCTTCGCCCTAGCCAGATTACGCTCCCATATTCTATTTTCTCAGGCTTGTCTGACATTTGGCATTACCCCCAAAGGCCTCACACTTAAAGTTCCCATCTCTGGCTGCAACCCTTCCTTCCATCAGTCCCTATACCAGTTCCAAATTGAACAATCCATTGCCCTCACCCACCTAATCCTTCACCTACACATCAACTCAGCCAATGAACACACCCATCAACTCCTATCCTTAATAAAAGTCCTTAATCTTTCCTCTCCCACATCCACATCGGCTGTTCAGAGCATCCTCCTACAGGCCAACCGTAAATTAGAACAGCATGCCACCCTCCACCTCAAAAAACTATCCAATCTCCTGGTTTCCCACCTCCGGAAAGGCAACTCACTCACCCTTCACAACCTTTCCAGCAAACCTCAACCACCTCTCATTGCACACAAACCCAGTCTCTCCCATCTACTCAATCTCCCACTTCCAGCTCCACTCCCTCCAAAACCTCAAAATTCCTTTCAACACAATCTGGAACCACAACACCCTAATTCAGTAGTTAACCTTTCCTCCAAACCTCTCTCCCAATCCGAAACCTCTGTCCTATCCAAAGGCCTCACCTTCAGCCCCACTCCCAGATTCCACCAAACAGCCCTCGTCAAAGATTTACTGTCCTACACCCGTACTCTCTGCTGGAAATATCACTTTGCCACGAAGAAAAATGATCCTAATCCTACTCCTAATGATCCAACTCCCCAAGACACCATCCAAATTGAACCCTGCCTGGAACAGTTCCGTCCTCCGTCACAGCGGGACCCACCTCCTCTTCCTCAAAATCACCCTCTCCAAACCTTCCAGGAATTTCTGACTTCCAGTCTTGCATCTCAATCCTTCTTAAAAAACCTTAATCCTACACCCAACATCACCACTGCTGAAGCCCAGGCTATCCGTGATCTGAAGGCTGACCGATCCATCGTCATTCTTCCGGCGGACAAGGGTTCCACGACCGTGGTACTTGATCGTCGGGAGTATGTGGCTGAGGGACTGCGTCAGCTTTCAGACAACACCACATACAAAGTTTGCCAAGGTAACCCCATTCCCGATGTCCAGGCGGAGCTTCAAGGAATCCTCAGAACCTTAGGCCCCCTGCAAAACCTTTCACCTGACTCCATCAACCTCCTGACCCCACCGACACCCCGCACCCCAACCTTCTACCTTCTTCCTAAAATCCACAAACCCAATCATCCCGGCCGCCCCATTGTAGCTGGTTACCAAGCCCCCACAGAACGTATCTCTGCCTACGTAGATCAACACCTTCAACCCATTACATGCAGTCTCCCATCCTTCATCAAAGACACCAACCACTTCCTTGAACGCCTGGAATCCTTACCCAATCTGTTACCCCCGGAAACCATCCTTGTAACCATTGATGCCACTTCCTTACACACAAATATTCCGCACGTCCAGGGCCTCGCTGCGATGGAGCATTTCCTTTCACGCCGATCACCTGCCACCCTACCTAAAACCTCTTTCCTCATTACCTTAGCCAGCTTCATCCTGACCCACAACTTCTTCACTTTTGAAGGCCAGACATACCAACAATTAAAGGGAACAGCCATGGGTACCAGGATGGCCCCCTCGTACGCCAACCTATTCATGGGTCGCTTAGAGGAAGCCTTCTTGGTTACCCAGGTCTGCCAACCCAAAGTTTGGTACAGATTTATTGATGACATCTTCATGATCTGGACTCACAGTGAAGAAGAACTCCAGAATTTCCTCTCCAACCTCAACTCCTTTGGTTCCATCAGATTCACCTGGTCCTACTCCAAATCCCATGCCACTTTCCTTGACGTTGACCTCCACCTGTCCAATGGCCAACTTCACACGTCCGTCCACATCAAACCCACCAACAAGCAACAGTACCTCCATTATGACAGCTGCCACCCATTCCACATCAAACGGTCCCTTCCCTACAGCCTAGGTCTTCGTGGCAAACGAATCTGCTCCAGTCCGGAATCCCTGAAACATTACACCAACAACCTGACAACAGCTTTTGCATCCCGCAACTACCCTCCCGGCCTGGTACAGAAGCAAATAACCAGAGCCACTTCCTCATCCCCTCAAACCCAGAATCCCCCACAGAAGAACCACAAAAGTGCCCCACTTGTGACAGGATACTTTCCGGGACTGGACCAGACTCTGAATGTGGCTCTCCAGCAGGGATACGACTTCCTCAAATCCTGCCCTGAAATGAGATCCATCCTTCATGAAATCCTCCCCACTCCGCCAAGAGTGTCTTTCCGCCGTCCACCTAACCTTCGTAACCTGTTAGTTCATCCCTATGAAATCCCCAAACCACCTTCCCTACCCTCTGGCTCCTATCCTTGTAACCGCCCCCGGTGCAAAACCTGTCCCATGCACCCTCCCACCACCACCTACTCCAGTCCTGTAACCCGGAAGGTGTACACGATCAAAGGCAGAGCCACGTGTGAAAGCACCCACGTGATTTACCAACTGACCTGCCTACACTGTGATGCATTCTATGTGGGAATGACCAGCCACAAACTGTCCATTCGCATGAATGGACACAGGCAGACAGTGTTTGTTGGTAATGAGGATCACCCTGTGGCTAAACATGCCTTGGTGCACAGCCAGCACATCTTGGCACAGTGTTACACCATCCGGGTTATCTGGATACTTCCCACCAACACCAACCTATCCGAACTCCGGAGATGGGAACTTGCCCTTCAGTATATCCTCTCTTCTCGTTATCCGCCAGGCCTCAATCTCCGCTAATTTCAAGTTGCCGCCACTCATACCTCACCTGTCTCTCAACAACTTCTTTGCCTCTACTCTTCCACCTCGACTGACATCTCTGCCCAAACTCTTTGTCTTTAAATATGTCTGCTTGTGTCTGTATGTGTGGATGGATATGTGTGTGTGTGCGAGTGTATACCTTTCCTTTTTTCCCCCTAAGGTAAGTCTTTCCGCTCCCGGGATTGGAATGACTCCTTACCCTCTCCCTTAAAACCCACATCCTTTCATCTTTCCCTCTCCTTCCCTCTTTCCTGACGAAGCAACCGTTGGTTGCGAAAGCTAGAATTTTGTGTGTATATTTGTGTTTTTTTGTGTGTCTATCGACCTGCCAGCGCTTTTGTTTGGTAAGTCTCATCATCTTTCTTTTTAGATATATTTTTTCCACGTGGAATGTTTCCCTCTGTTATATTCATATCATTAATTTGAACCCAACAATGACGTTTGTTATTGTCACTGTTACATTTCGAAGTTTTTTCTGTCGTCTTATTTCCTCCTTCTGTTTTTGCCAGTAGTTTCCCTTTGTATTCACCTTCTCCTTTTTACCGTAATCCACTATACAATTTTATCCCGCCGATATATACTCAACAATACGTAATAATACGTAACCCACTTCCAAACCATAACCAAAAACTTTTTTCTTCCGCTACTGCTATAAAATCCACCGTTTCCAGTTCACAAACAGTTCCTTTCAGCTATTAAACAACCTTTTTGGCTAGTTTTAATAACTTTTGCTTTATTTCGATTTCCGTTTTTTCACATCACCGATCATTTTTAGCCGCTTCCCACAGGTTTTAACGTTATTATTTCTCCACCAGACAATTGTTAGCCTCATTTCCATAATCTGCCACCACCATACCACTACTTTTAATACATCCTCACGTAGTTTTTTCGAAATTTTCCCGAATTTCTCCACCCTTTAACGTGTTTTGACAGCAACACAACCCCCTAACCTTGATGCACATCGTTTTCTACCTACACTATTTCACCACAGGATCAACATAACCCAGCTCCAACCAACCCCTTTTCGCCTCTTTTCACACCAGATCTCCATTTGCTTTCTACTTCACCTTTATCTCTCCCCACATATTTTTATATTCATTTTCATTTCAGCCTCACGTTACACTTTCGACCTTCTAGTACCATGTCACCCGCACAACACCCCCACAACGACCCCATTAAGTTTTATTTACATTCCCTCCGCAGACATGCCTTCGCCCTAGCCAGATTACGCTCCCATATTCTATTTTCTCAGGCTTGTCTGACATTTGGCATTACCCCCAAAGGCCTCACACTTAAAGTTCCCATCTCTGGCTGCAACCCTTCCTTCCATCAGTCCCTATACCAGTTCCAAATTGAACAATCCATTGCCCTCACCCACCTAATCCTTCACCTACACATCAACTCAGCCAATGAACACACCCGTCAACTCCTATCCTTAATAAAAGTCCTTAATCTTTCCTCTCCCACATCCACATCGGCTGTTCAGAGCATCCTCCTACAGGCCAACCGTAAATTAGAACAGCATGCCACCCTCCACCTCAAAAAACTATCCAATCTCCTGGTTTCCCACCTCCGGAAAGGCAACTCACTCACCCTTCACAACCTTTCCAGCAAACCTCAACCACCTCTCATTGCACACAAACCCAGTCTCTCCCATCTACTCAATCTCCCACTTCCAGCTCCACTCCCTCCAAAACCTCAAAATTCCTTTCAACACAATCTGGAACCACAACACCCTAATTCAGTAGTTAACCTTTCCTCCAAACCTCTCTCCCAATCCGAAACCTCTGTCCTATCCAAAGGCCTCACCTTCAGCCCCACTCCCAGATTCAACCAAACAGCCCTCGTCAAAGATTTACTGTCCTACACCCGTACTCTCTGCTGGAAATATCACTTTGCCACGAAGAAAAATGATCCTAATCCTACTCCTAATGATCCAACTCCCCAAGACACCATCCAAATTGAACCCTGCCTGGAACAGTTCCGTCCTCCGTCACAGCGGGACCCACCTCCTCTTCCTCAAAATCACCCTCTCCAAACCTTCCAGGAATTTCTGACTTCCAGTCTTGCATCTCAATCCTTCTTAAAAAACCTTAATCCTACACCCAACATCACCACTGCTGAAGCCCAGGCTATCCGTGATCTGAAGGCTGACCGATCCATCGTCATTCTTCCGGCGGACAAGGGTTCCACGACCGTGGTACTTGATCGTCGGGAGTATGTGGCTGAGGGACTGCGTCAGCTTTCAGACAACACCACATACAAAGTTTGCCAAGGTAACCCCATTCCCGATGTCCAGGCGGAGCTTCAAGGAATCCTCAGAACCTTAGGCCCCCTGCAAAACCTTTCACCTGACTCCATCAACCTCCTGACCCCACCGACACCCCGCACCCCAACCTTCTACCTTCTTCCTAAAATCCACAAACCCAATCATCCCGGCCGCCCCATTGTAGCTGGTTACCAAGCCCCCACAGAACGTATCTCTGCCTACGTAGATCAACACCTTCAACCCATTACATGCAGTCTCCCATCCTTCATCAAAGACACCAACCACTTCCTTGAACGCCTGGAATCCTTACCCAATCTGTTACCCCCGGAAACCATCCTTGTAACCATTGATGCCACTTCCTTATACACAAATATTCCGCACGTCCAGGGCCTCGCTGCGATGGAGCATTTCCTTTCACGCCGATCACCTGCCACCCTACCTAAAACCTCTTTCCTCATTACCTTAGCCAGCTTCATCCTGACCCACAACTTCTTCACTTTTGAAGGCCAGACATACCAACAATTAAAGGGAACAGCCATGGGTACCAGGATGGCCCCCTCGTACGCCAACCTATTCATGGGTCGCTTAGAGGAAGCCTTCTTGGTTACCCAGGTCTGCCAACCCAAAGTTTGGTACAGATTTATTGATGACATCTTCATGATCTGGACTCACAGTGAAGAAGAACTCCAGAATTTCCTCTCCAACCTCAACTCCTTTGGTTCCATCAGATTCACCTGGTCCTACTCCAAATCCCATGCCACTTTCCTTGACGTTGACCTCCACCTGTCCAATGGCCAACTTCACACGTCCGTCCACATCAAACCCACCAACAAGCAACAGTACCTCCATTATGACAGCTGCCACCCATTCCACATCAAACGGTCCCTTCCCTACAGCCTAGGTCTTCGTGGCAAACGAATCTGCTCCAGTCCGGAATCCCTGAAACATTACACCAACAACCTGACAACAGCTTTTGCATCCCGCAACTACCCTCCCGGCCTGGTACAGAAGCAAATAACCAGAGCCACTTCCTCATCCCCTCAAACCCAGAATCCCCCACAGAAGAACCACAAAAGTGCCCCACTTGTGACAGGATACTTTCCGGGACTGGACCAGACTCTGAATGTGGCTCTCCAGCAGGGATACGACTTCCTCAAATCCTGCCCTGAAATGAGATCCATCCTTCATGAAATCCTCCCCACTCCGCCAAGAGTGTCTTTCCGCCGTCCACCTAACCTTCGTAACCTGTTAGTTCATCCCTATGAAATCCCCAAACCACCTTCCCTACCCTCTGGCTCCTATCCTTGTAACCGCCCCCAGTGCAAAACCTGTCCCATGCACCCTCCCACCACCACCTACTCCAGTCCTGTAACCCGGAAGGTGTACACGATCAAAGGCAGAGCCACGTGTGAAAGCACCCACGTGATTTACCAACTGACCTGCCTACACTGTGATGCATTCTATGTGGGAATGACCAGCAACAAACTGTCCATTCGCATGAATGGACACAGGCAGACAGTGTTTGTTGGTAATGAGGATCACCCTGTGGCTAAACATGCCTTGGTGCACAGCCAGCACATCTTGGCACAGTGTTACACCGTCCGGGTTATCTGGATACTTCCCACCAACACCAACCTATCCGAACTCCGGAGATGGGAACTTGCCCTTCAGTATATCCTCTCTTCTCGTTATCCGCCAGGCCTCAATCTCCGCTAATTTCAAGTTGCCGCCACTCATACCTCACCTGTCTCTCAACAACTTCTTTGCCTCTACTCTTCCACCTCGACTGACATCTCTGCCCAAACTCTTTGTCTTTAAATATGTCTGCTTGTGTCTGTATGTGTGGATGGATATGTGTGTGTGTGCGAGTGTATACCTTTCCTTTTTTCCCCCTAAGGTAAGTCTTTCCGCTCCCGGGATTGGAATGACTCCTTACCCTCTCCCTTAAAACCCACATCCTTTCATCTTTCCCTCTCCTTCCCTCTTTCCTGACGAAGCAACCGTTGGTTGCGAAAGCTAGAATTTTGTGTGTATATTTGTGTTTTTTTGTGTGTCTATCGACCTGCCAGCGCTTTTGTTTGGTAAGTCTCATCATCTTTCTTTTTAGATATATTTTTTCCACGTGGAATGTTTCCCTCTGTTATATTCATATCATTAATTTGAACCCAACAATGACGTTTGTTATTGTCACTGTTACATTTCGAAGTTTTTTCTGTCGTCTTATTTCCTCCTTCTGTTTTTGCCAGTAGTTTCCCTTTGTATTCACCTTCTCCTTTTTACCGTAATCCACTATACAATTTTATCCCGCCGATATATACTCAACAATACGTAATAATACGTAACCCACTTCCAAACCATAACCAAAAACTTTTTTCTTCCGCTACTGCTATAAAATCCACCGTTTCCAGTTCACAAACAGTTCCTTTCAGCTATTAAACAACCTTTTTGGCTAGTTTTAATAACTTTTGCTTTATTTCGATTTCCGTTTTTTCACATCACCGATCATTTTTAGCCGCTTCCCACAGGTTTTAACGTTATTATTTCTCCACCAGACAATTGTTAGCCTCATTTCCATAATCTGCCACCACCATACCACTACTTTTAATACATCCTCACGTAGTTTTTTCGAAATTTTCCCGAATTTCTCCACCCTTTAACGTGTTTTGACAGCAACACAACCCCCTAACCTTGATGCACATCGTTTTCTACCTACACTATTTCACCACAGGATCAACATAACCCAGCTCCAACCAACCCCTTTTCGCCTCTTTTCACACCAGATCTCCATTTGCTTTCTACTTCACCTTTATCTCTCCCCACATATTTTTATATTCATTTTCATTTCAGCCTCACGTTACACTTTCGACCTTCTAGTACCATGTCACCCGCACAACACCCCCACAACGACCCCATTAAGTTTTATTTACATTCCCTCCGCAGACATGCCTTCGCCCTAGCCAGATTACGCTCCCATATTCTATTTTCTCAGGCTTGTCTGACATTTGGCATTACCCCCAAAGGCCTCACACTTAAAGTTCCCATCTCTGGCTGCAACCCTTCCTTCCATCAGTCCCTATACCAGTTCCAAATTGAACAATCCATTGCCCTCACCCACCTAATCCTTCACCTACACATCAACTCAGCCAATGAACACACCCGTCAACTCCTATCCTTAATAAAAGTCCTTAATCTTTCCTCTCCCACATCCACATCGGCTGTTCAGAGCATCCTCCTACAGGCCAACCGTAAATTAGAACAGCATGCCACCCTCCACCTCAAAAAACTATCCAATCTCCTGGTTTCCCACCTCCGGAAAGGCAACTCACTCACCCTTCACAACCTTTCCAGCAAACCTCAACCACCTCTCATTGCACACAAACCCAGTCTCTCCCATCTACTCAATCTCCCACTTCCAGCTCCACTCCCTCCAAAACCTCAAAATTCCTTTCAACACAATCTGGAACCACAACACCCTAATTCAGTAGTTAACCTTTCCTCCAAACCTCTCTCCCAATCCGAAACCTCTGTCCTATCCAAAGGCCTCACCTTCAGCCCCACTCCCAGATTCAACCAAACAGCCCTCGTCAAAGATTTACTGTCCTACACCCGTACTCTCTGCTGGAAATATCACTTTGCCACGAAGAAAAATGATCCTAATCCTACTCCTAATGATCCAACTCCCCAAGACACCATCCAAATTGAACCCTGCCTGGAACAGTTCCGTCCTCCGTCACAGCGGGACCCACCTCCTCTTCCTCAAAATCACCCTCTCCAAACCTTCCAGGAATTTCTGACTTCCAGTCTTGCATCTCAATCCTTCTTAAAAAACCTTAATCCTACACCCAACATCACCACTGATGAAGCCCAGGCTATCCGTGATCTGAAGGCTGACCGATCCATCGTCATTCTTCCGGCGGACAAGGGTTCCACGACCGTGGTACTTGATCGTCGGGAGTATGTGGCTGAGGGACTGCGTCAGCTTTCAGACAACACCACATACAAAGTTTGCCAAGGTAACCCCATTCCCGATGTCCAGGCGGAGCTTCAAGGAATCCTCAGAACCTTAGGCCCCCTGCAAAACCTTTCACCTGACTCCATCAACCTCCTGACCCCACCGACACCCCGCACCCCAACCTTCTACCTTCTTCCTAAAATCCACAAACCCAATCATCCCGGCCGCCCCATTGTAGCTGGTTACCAAGCCCCCACAGAACTATTCTCTGCCTACGTAGATCAACACCTTCAACCCATTACATGCAGTCTCCCATCCTTCATCAAAGACACCAACCACTTCCTTGAACGCCTGGAATCCTTACCCAATCTGTTACCCCCGGAAACCATCCTTGTAACCATTGATGCCACTTCCTTATACACAAATATTCCGCACGTCCAGGGCCTCGCTGCGATGGAGCATTTCCTTTCACGCCGATCACCTGCCACCCTACCTAAAACCTCTTTCCTCATTACCTTAGCCAGCTTCATCCTGACCCACAACTTCTTCACTTTTGAAGGCCAGACATACCAACAATTAAAGGGAACAGCCATGGGTACCAGGATGGCCCCCTCGTACGCCAACCTATTCATGGGTCGCTTAGAGGAAGCCTTCTTGGTTACCCAGGTCTGCCAACCCAAAGTTTGGTACAGATTTATTGATGACATCTTCATGATCTGGACTCACAGTGAAGAAGAACTCCAGAATTTCCTCTCCAACCTCAACTCCTTTGGTTCCATCAGATTCACCTGGTCCTACTCCAAATCCCATGCCACTTTCCTTGACGTTGACCTCCACCTGTCCAATGGCCAACTTCACACGTCCGTCCACATCAAACCCACCAACAAGCAACAGTACCTCCATTATGACAGCTGCCACCCATTCCACATCAAACGGTCCCTTCCCTACAGCCTAGGTCTTCGTGGCAAACGAATCTGCTCCAGTCCGGAATCCCTGAAACATTACACCAACAACCTGACAACAGCTTTTGCATCCCGCAACTACCCTCCCGGCCTGGTACAGAAGCAAATAACCAGAGCCACTTCCTCATCCCCTCAAACCCAGAATCCCCCACAGAAGAACCACAAAAGTGCCCCACTTGTGACAGGATACTTTCCGGGACTGGACCAGACTCTGAATGTGGCTCTCCAGCAGGGATACGACTTCCTCAAATCCTGCCCTGAAATGAGATCCATCCTTCATGAAATCCTCCCCACTCCGCCAAGAGTGTCTTTCCGCCGTCCACCTAACCTTCGTAACCTGTTAGTTCATCCCTATGAAATCCCCAAACCACCTTCCCTACCCTCTGGCTCCTATCCTTGTAACCGCCCCCGGTGCAAAACCTGTCCCATGCACCCTCCCACCACCACCTACTCCAGTCCTGTAACCCGGAAGGTGTACACGATCAAAGGCAGAGCCACGTGTGAAAGCACCCACGTGATTTACCAACTGACCTGCCTACACTGTGATGCATTCTATGTGGGAATGACCAGCAACAAACTGTCCATTCGCATGAATGGACACAGGCAGACAGTGTTTGTTGGTAATGAGGATCACCCTGTGGCTAAACATGCCTTGGTGCACAGCCAGCACATCTTGGCACAGTGTTACACCGTCCGGGTTATCTGGATACTTCCCACCAACACCAACCTATCCGAACTCCGGAGATGGGAACTTGCCCTTCAGTATATCCTCTCTTCTCGTTATCCGCCAGGCCTCAATCTCCGCTAATTTCAAGTTGCCGCCACTCATACCTCACCTGTCTCTCAACAACTTCTTTGCCTCTACTCTTCCACCTCGACTGACATCTCTGCCCAAACTCTTTGTCTTTAAATATGTCTGCTTGTGTCTGTATGTGTGGATGGATATGTGTGTGTGTGCGAGTGTATACCTTTCCTTTTTTCCCCCTAAGGTAAGTCTTTCCGCTCCCGGGATTGGAATGACTCCTTACCCTCTCCCTTAAAACCCACATCCTTTCATCTTTCCCTCTCCTTCCCTCTTTCCTGACGAAGCAACCGTTGGTTGCGAAAGCTAGAATTTTGTGTGTATATTTGTGTTTTTTTGTGTGTCTATCGACCTGCCAGCGCTTTTGTTTGGTAAGTCTCATCATCTTTCTTTTTAGATATATTTTTTCCACGTGGAATGTTTCCCTCTGTTATATTCATATCATTAATTTGAACCCAACAATGACGTTTGTTATTGTCACTGTTACATTTCGAAGTTTTTTCTGTCGTCTTATTTCCTCCTTCTGTTTTTGCCAGTAGTTTCCCTTTGTATTCACCTTCTCCTTTTTACCGTAATCCACTATACAATTTTATCCCGCCGATATATACTCAACAATACGTAATAATACGTAACCCACTTCCAAACCATAACCAAAAACTTTTTTCTTCCGCTACTGCTATAAAATCCACCGTTTCCAGTTCACAAACAGTTCCTTTCAGCTATTAAACAACCTTTTTGGCTAGTTTTAATAACTTTTGCTTTATTTCGATTTCCGTTTTTTCACATCACCGATCATTTTTAGCCGCTTCCCACAGGTTTTAACGTTATTATTTCTCCACCAGACAATTGTTAGCCTCATTTCCATAATCTGCCACCACCATACCACTACTTTTAATACATCCTCACGTAGTTTTTTCGAAATTTTCCCGAATTTCTCCACCCTTTAACGTGTTTTGACAGCAACACAACCCCCTAACCTTGATGCACATCGTTTTCTACCTACACTATTTCACCACAGGATCAACATAACCCAGCTCCAACCAACCCCTTTTCGCCTCTTTTCACACCAGATCTCCATTTGCTTTCTACTTCACCTTTATCTCTCCCCACATATTTTTATATTCATTTTCATTTCAGCCTCACGTTACACTTTCGACCTTCTAGTACCATGTCACCCGCACAACACCCCCACAACGACCCCATTAAGTTTTATTTACATTCCCTCCGCAGACATGCCTTCGCCCTAGCCAGATTACGCTCCCATATTCTATTTTCTCAGGCTTGTCTGACATTTGGCATTACCCCCAAAGGCCTCACACTTAAAGTTCCCATCTCTGGCTGCAACCCTTCCTTCCATCAGTCCCTATACCAGTTCCAAATTGAACAATCCATTGCCCTCACCCACCTAATCCTTCACCTACACATCAACTCAGCCAATGAACACACCCATCAACTCCTATCCTTAATAAAAGTCCTTAATCTTTCCTCTCCCACATCCACATCGGCTGTTCAGAGCATCCTCCTACAGGCCAACCGTAAATTAGAACAGCATGCCACCCTCCACCTCAAAAAACTATCCAATCTCCTGGTTTCCCACCTCCGGAAAGGCAACTCACTCACCCTTCACAACCTTTCCAGCAAACCTCAACCACCTCTCATTGCACACAAACCCAGTCTCTCCCATCTACTCAATCTCCCACTTCCAGCTCCACTCCCTCCAAAACCTCAAAATTCCTTTCAACACAATCTGGAACCACAACACCCTAATTCAGTAGTTAACCTTTCCTCCAAACCTCTCTCCCAATCCGAAACCTCTGTCCTATCCAAAGGCCTCACCTTCAGCCCCACTCCCAGATTCAACCAAACAGCCCTCGTCAAAGATTTACTGTCCTACACCCGTACTCTCTGCTGGAAATATCACTTTGCCACGAAGAAAAATGATCCTAATCCTACTCCTAATGATCCAACTCCCCAAGACACCATCCAAATTGAACCCTGCCTGGAACAGTTCCGTCCTCCGTCACAGCGGGACCCACCTCCTCTTCCTCAAAATCACCCTCTCCAAACCTTCCAGGAATTTCTGACTTCCAGTCTTGCATCTCAATCCTTCTTAAAAAACCTTAATCCTACACCCAACATCACCACTGCTGAAGCCCAGGCTATCCGTGATCTGAAGGCTGACCGATCCATCGTCATTCTTCCGGCGGACAAGGGTTCCACGACCGTGGTACTTGATCGTCGGGAGTATGTGGCTGAGGGACTGCGTCAGCTTTCAGACAACACCACATACAAAGTTTGCCAAGGTAACCCCATTCCCGTTGTCCAGGCGGAGCTTCAAGGAATCCTCAGAACCTTAGGCCCCCTGCAAAACCTTTCACCTGACTCCATCAACCTCCTGACCCCACCGACACCCCGCACCCCAACCTTCTACCTTCTTCCTAAAATCCACAAACCCAATCATCCCGGCCGCCCCATTGTAGCTGGTTACCAAGCCCCCACAGAACGTATCTCTGCCTACGTAGATCAACACCTTCAACCCATTACATGCAGTCTCCCATCCTTCATCAAAGACACCAACCACTTCCTTGAACGCCTGGAATCCTTACCCAATCTGTTACCCCCGGAAACCATCCTTGTAACCATTGATGCCACTTCCTTATACACAAATATTCCGCACGTCCAGGGCCTCGCTGCGATGGAGCATTTCCTTTCACGCCGATCACCTGCCACCCTACCTAAAACCTCTTTCCTCATTACCTTAGCCAGCTTCATCCTGACCCACAACTTCTTCACTTTTGAAGGCCAGACATACCAACAATTAAAGGGAACAGCCATGGGTACCAGGATGGCCCCCTCGTACGCCAACCTATTCATGGGTCGCTTAGAGGAAGCCTTCTTGGTTACCCAGGTCTGCCAACCCAAAGTTTGGTACAGATTTATTGATGACATCTTCATGATCTGGACTCACAGTGAAGAAGAACTCCAGAATTTCCTCTCCAACCTCAACTCCTTTGGTTCCATCAGATTCACCTGGTCCTACTCCAAATCCCATGCCACTTTCCTTGACGTTGACCTCCACCTGTCCAATGGCCAACTTCACACGTCCGTCCACATCAAACCCACCAACAAGCAACAGTACCTCCATTATGACAGCTGCCACCCATTCCACATCAAACGGTCCCTTCCCTACAGCCTAGGTCTTCGTGGCAAACGAATCTGCTCCAGTCCGGAATCCCTGAAACATTACACCAACAACCTGACAACAGCTTTTGCATCCCGCAACTACCCTCCCGGCCTGGTACAGAAGCAAATAACCAGAGCCACTTCCTCATCCCCTCAAACCCAGAATCCCCCACAGAAGAACCACAAAAGTGCCCCACTTGTGACAGGATACTTTCCGGGACTGGACCAGACTCTGAATGTGGCTCTCCAGCTGGGATACGACTTCCTCAAATCCTGCCCTGAAATGAGATCCATCCTTCATGAAATCCTCCCCACTCCGCCAAGAGTGTCTTTCCGCCGTCCACCTAACCTTCGTAACCTGTTAGTTCATCCCTATGAAATCCCCAAACCACCTTCCCTACCCTCTGGCTCCTATCCTTGTAACCGCCCCCGGTGCAAAACCTGTCCCATGCACCCTCCCACCACCACCTACTCCAGTCCTGTAACCCGGAAGGTGTACACGATCAAAGGCAGAGCCACGTGTGAAAGCACCCACGTGATTTACCAACTGACCTGCCTACACTGTGATGCATTCTATGTGGGAATGACCAGCAACAAACTGTACATTCGCATGAATGGACACAGGCAGACAGTGTTTGTTGGTAATGAGGATCACCCTGTGGCTAAACATGCCTTGGTGCACAGCCAGCACATCTTGGCACAGTGTTACACCGTCCGGGTTATCTGGATACTTCCCACCAACACCAACCTATCCGAACTCCGGAGATGGGAACTTGCCCTTCAGTATATCCTCTCTTCTCGTTATCCGCCAGGCCTCAATCTCCGCTAATTTCAAGTTGCCGCCACTCATACCTCACCTGTCTCTCAACAACTTCTTTGCCTCTACTCTTCCACCTCGACTGACATCTCTGCCCAAACTCTTTGTCTTTAAATATGTCTGCTTGTGTCTGTATGTGTGGATGGATATGTGTGTGTGTGCGAGTGTATACCTTTCCTTTTTTCCCCCTAAGGTAAGTCTTTCTGCTCCCAGGATTGGAATGACTCCTTACCCTCTCCCTTAAAACCCACATCCTTTCATCTTTCCCTCTCCTTCCCTCTTTCCTGACGAAGCAACCGTTGGTTGCGAAAGCTAGAATTTTGTGTGTATATTTGTGTTTTTTTGTGTGTCTATCGACCTGCCAGCGCTTTTGTTTGGTAAGTCTCATCATCTTTCTTTTTAGATATATTTTTCCACGTGGAATGTTTCCCTCTGTTATATTCATATCATTAATTTGAACCCAACAATGACGTTTGTTATTCTCACTGTTACATTTCGAAGTTTTTTCTGTCGTCTTATTTCCTCCTTCTGTTTTTGCCAGTAGTTTCCCTTTGTATTCACCTTCTCCTTTTTACCGTAATCCACTATACAATTTTATCCCGCCGATATATACTCAACAATACGTAATAATACGTAACCCACTTCCAAACCATAACCAAAAACTTTTTTCTTCCGCTACTGCTATAAAATCCACCGTTTCCAGTTCACAAACAGTTCCTTTCAGCTATTAAACAACCTTTTTGGCTAGTTTTAATAACTTTTGCTTTATTTCGATTTCCGTTTTTTCACATCACCGATCATTTTTAGCCGCTTCCCACAGGTTTTAACGTTATTATTTCTCCACCAGACAATTGTTAGCCTCATTTCCATAATCTGCCACCACCTTACCACTACTTTTAATACATCCTCACGTAGTTTTTTCGAAATTTTCCCGAATTTCTCCACCCTTTAACGTGTTTTGACAGCAACACAACCCCCTAACCTTGATGCACATCGTTTTCTACCTACACTATTTCACCACAGGATCAACATAACCCAGCTCCAACCAACCCCTTTTCGCCTCTTTTCACACCAGATCTCCATTTGCTTTCTACTTCACCTTTATCTCTCCCCACATATTTTTATATTCATTTTCATTTCAGCCTCACGTTACACTTTCGACCTTCTAGTACCATGTCACCCGCACAACACCCCCACAACGACCCCATTAAGTTTTATTTACATTCCCTCCGCAGACATGCCTTCGCCCTAGCCAGATTACGCTCCCATATTCTATTTTCTCAGGCTTGTCTGACATTTGGCATTACCCCCAAAGGCCTCACACTTAAAGTTCCCATCTCTGGCTGCAACCCTTCCTTCCATCAGTCCCTATACCAGTTCCAAATTGAACAATCCATTGCCCTCACCCACCTAATCCTTCACCTACACATCAACTCAGCCAATGAACACACCCGTCAACTCCTATCCTTAATAAAAGTCCTTAATCTTTCCTCTCCCACATCCACATCGGCTGTTCAGAGCATCCTCCTACAGGCCAACCGTAAATTAGAACAGCATGCCACCCTCCACCTCAAAAAACTATCCAATCTCCTGGTTTCCCACCTCCGGAAAGGCAACTCACTCACCCTTCACAACCTTTCCAGCAAACCTCAACCACCTCTCATTGCACACAAACCCAGTCTCTCCCATCTACTCAATCTCCCACTTCCAGCTCCACTCCCTCCAAAACCTCAAAATTCCTTTCAACACAATCTGGAACCACAACACCCTAATTCAGTAGTTAACCTTTCCTCCAAACCTCTCTCCCAATCCGAAACCTCTGTCCTATCCAAAGGCCTCACCTTCAGCCCCACTCCCAGATTCAACCAAACAGCCCTCGTCAAAGATTTACTGTCCTACACCCGTACTCTCTGCTGGAAATATCACTTTGCCACGAAGAAAAATGATCCTAATCCTACTCCTAATGATCCAACTCCCCAAGACACCATCCAAATTGAACCCTGCCTGGAACAGTTCCGTCCTCCGTCACAGCGGGACCCACCTCCTCTTCCTCAAAATCACCCTCTCCAAACCTTCCAGGAATTTCTGACTTCCAGTCTTGCATCTCAATCCTTCTTAAAAAACCTTAATCCTACACCCAACATCACCACTGCTGAAGCCCAGGCTATCCGTGATCTGAAGGCTGACCGATCCATCGTCATTCTTCCGGCGGACAAGGGTTCCACGACCGTGGTACTTGATCGTCGGGAGTATGTGGCTGAGGGACTGCGTCAGCTTTCAGACAACACCACATACAAAGTTTGCCAAGGTAACCCCATTCCCGATGTCCAGGCGGAGCTTCAAGGAATCCTCAGAACCTTAGGCCCCCTGCAAAACCTTTCACCTGACTCTATCAACCTCCTGACCCCACCGACACCCCGCACCCCAACCTTCTACCTTCTTCCTAAAATCCACAAACCCAATCATCCCGGCCGCCCCATTGTAGCTGGTTACCAAGCCCCCACAGAACGTATCTCTGCCTACGTAGATCAACACCTTCAACCCATTACATGCAGTCTCCCATCCTTCATCAAAGACACCAACCACTTCCTTGAACGCCTGGAATCCTTACCCAATCTGTTACCCCCGGAAACCATCCTTGTAACCATTGATGCCACTTCCTTATACACAAATATTCCGCACGTCCAGGGCCTCGCTGCGATGGAGCATTTCCTTTCACGCCGATCACCTGCCACCCTACCTAAAACCTCTTTCCTCATTACCTTAGCCAGCTTCATCCTGACCCACAACTTCTTCACTTTTGAAGGCCAGACATACCAACAATTAAAGGGAACAGCCATGGGTACCAGGATGGCCCCCTCGTACGCCAACCTATTCATGGGTCGCTTAGAGGAAGCCTTCTTGGTTACCCAGGTCTGCCAACCCAAAGTTTGGTACAGATTTATTGATGACATCTTCATGATCTGGACTCACAGTGAAGAAGAACTCCAGAATTTCCTCTCCAACCTCAACTCCTTTGGTTCCATCAGATTCACCTGGTCCTACTCCAAATCCCATGCCACTTTCCTTGACGTTGACCTCCACCTGTCCAATGGCCAACTTCACACGTCCGTCCACATCAAACCCACCAACAAGCAACAGTACCTCCATTATGACAGCTGCCACCCATTCCACATCAAACGGTCCCTTCCCTACAGCCTAGGTCTTCGTGGCAAACGAATCTGCTCCAGTCCGGAATCCCTGAAACATTACACCAACAACCTGACAACAGCTTTTGCATCCCGCAACTACCCTCCCGGCCTGGTACAGAAGCAAATAACCAGAGCCACTTCCTCATCCCCTCAAACCCAGAATCCCCCACAGAAGAACCACAAAAGTGCCCCACTTGTGACAGGATACTTTCCGGGACTGGACCAGACTCTGAATGTGGCTCTCCAGCAGGGATACGACTTCCTCAAATCCTGCCCTGAAATGAGATCCATCCTTCATGAAATCCTCCCCACTCCGCCAAGAGTGTCTTTCCGCCGTCCACCTAACCTTCGTAACCTGTTAGTTCATCCCTATGAAATCCCCAAACCACCTTCCCTACCCTCTGGCTCCTATCCTTGTAACCGCCCCCGGTGCAAAACCTGTCCCATGCACCCTCCCACCACCACCTACTCCAGTCCTGTAACCCGGAAGGTGTACACGATCAAAGGCAGAGCCACGTGTGAAAGCACCCACGTGATTTACCAACTGACCTGCCTACACTGTGATGCATTCTATGTGGGAATGACCAGCAACAAACTGTCCATTCGCATGAATGGACACAGGCAGACAGTGTTTGTTGGTAATGAGGATCACCCTGTGGCTAAACATGCCTTGGTGCACAGCCAGCACATCTTGGCACAGTGTTACACCGTCCGGGTTATCTGGATACTTCCCACCAACACCAACCTATCCGAACTCCGGAGATGGGAACTTGCCCTTCAGTATATCCTCTCTTCTCGTTATCCGCCAGGCCTCAATCTCCGCTAATTTCAAGTTGCCGCCACTCATACCTCACCTGTCTCTCAACAACTTCTTTGCCTCTACTCTTCCACCTCGACTGACATCTCTGCCCAAACTCTTTGTCTTTAAATATGTCTGCTTGTGTCTGTATGTGTGGATGGATATGTGTGTGTGTGCGAGTGTATACCTTTCCTTTTTTCCCCCTAAGGTAAGTCTTTCCGCTCCCGGGATTGGAATGACTCCTTACCCTCTCCCTTAAAACCCACATCCTTTCATCTTTCCCTCTCCTTCCCTCTTTCCTGACGAAGCAACCGTTGGTTGCGAAAGCTAGAATTTTGTGTGTATATTTGTGTTTTTTTGTGTGTCTATCGACCTGCCAGCGCTTTTGTTTGGTAAGTCTCATCATCTTTCTTTTTATATATATATATATATATATATATATATATATATATATATATATATATATATATATAACAGAGGGAAACATTCCACGTGGAAAATATATATCTAAAAAGAAAGAAAGTGATGAGACTTACCAAACAAAAGCGCTGGCAGGTCGATAGACACACAAACAAACACAAACATACACACAAAATTCTAGCTTTCGCAACAAACGGTTGCTTCATCAGGAAAGAGGGAAGGAGAGGGAAAGATGAAAGGAAGTGGGTTTTAAGGGAGAGGGTAAGGAGTCATTCCAATCCCGGGAGCGGAAAGACTTACCTTAGGGGGAAAAAAGGACGGGTATACACTCGCACACACACACATATCCATCCGCATATACACAGACACAAGCAGACATGGCTCTGACTCTTGACCTGCCTGAAGTGCTTTTCTTGACTGCAGAGAAACTTTCTTGACCCACTGTGAAGACTGAACCTTTGTCTCAGCATCATAACCAGATACCCACACTTCATCACCAATTATGATTCTCTTAAGGAACATTTCATTTGGGCGATACAAAAGCTCTTCGTAGATTGTTAGGTGAAGGTATTTCTGGTCTTGACTCATGAGCTGTGGGACAAACCTGGCGGAAACACAATTTATTCCAAGGTGCTGTGTCAGGATTTCATGACATGATCCAACTGAAATTTTACATTCTTCTGCAACCTCTCTGACAGTCAGTCTTTGATTGACAAGCACAGTTTTGTTGATGTTCCTGACATGAGCACCATTGGTAGATGTCAAAGGACATCCTGAGCAAGGGTCATCTTGATCTTCATCCAGCCATTTTTAAATCATTAGAACCATTTGTTGACACTGAGTATGACTTAAGCACTCATCACCATAGGTTTCCTACATCATTTTGTTTCTCTCTGTAACGGTTTTCTTGAGTTTCACGCAAAACTTAATGCACACACATTGCTCCTCTAACTCTGCCATCTCGAAATATGCCAACTATGTGACACAACATTCTACTCAATACAGCAATGAACAATAACTAATAGACAGACAACAATGAAACTTCCAGCAATAGGAGTGTGTAGGGGCGCCAACTGCATTCCACTCCCACATGTCATTGGCACGAAATTATGAATGTTCTATAATTTTTTGAGCAGACCTCAAACATGTGAGCTTTCAGCCAAAAGTTCTTCTTCTAATGTAGAAAACACACACACACACATATTAACATGAGCATAACACATACACACATGGCAACTGTCTCTGCTCAATGAGGCCTCAGTAACCAGACGGTGTGTGTGTGTGTGTGTGTGTGTGAGTGTGTGTGTAAAAGTTGTGCTTGCATTAATGTGTGTGTGTGTTTTCTAGGTTAGAAGAAGGCCTTTTAGCTGAAAGCTCAGATGTATAGCAGTCTTTCTCTTGTGCCTTTCTGTGACTGAACATTTCCTCTAGATGGTGAGTAGCACTCCATCCTTTTCATAATATTGTCATATTCCATCCTAGATTTTTCATTGACTGAGCTCTATTATTGAATGAGTTTTACCTTTACTCCTTAAATTAACTAAAATGCATCACATTTCTTGCATAATCTCTGGTCTCAAAAAATTTTACTGTCTTTTGCCTTGCTTATTATAGTATTCCAATTTTCTAAGTATTTTTCTCCTTTCAAAAATTGTATTACTCCCTCAATTTTCTTATTTAGCCATTCTATTTCACAATCATCACCATGTGGCACAGGCCTCCAAACTTTTACAGAGACATTATATTACATTAATAGTTGCTCCATAGATAATGGATATGACATTTCATAATGATGTGGAAGATGTCAGTTTAACGTTAGTTTCCTTTACATGATACAATTCTTTTTACAGCTACTACTTTATACATCAAAATTCATCTATTGAATAGAAGGAGTTGTCATTCAGAACCTCTTTCAATTTAATTTAACATTCTGGTTGGCTAACTGTCTGACTTTTAATGCTGTTTGGCAAATGACCAAAGATTTTTGTGGCAGCATAATTCACTCCTTTCTGTGCCAAAGTATAGTGCCAAAGAATAGGGAAGATCATTCTTTTCTTCTAGTGTTGTAGCTATGCACTTTGCTATTATTTTTGAATTGGTATGGGTTATTAAAAACAAAATTCATAAGTGAATAAAGGTATTTTGAAGTTACTGTGAATATCCCGTGTTCCTTAAATAAATGTCAGCAAGATTACCTTGGGTGGTCTCCAGCTATTATTCTAATTACATTCTTTTGTGAAATGAATACTTCTTCTCTTAGTGAACAATTACTCCAAAATATGATGCCATATGAAAGCACTGAATGAAAATAGTCATAGTAGGTTAATTTACTGATTTGTTTATCATCAACATTTGCAGTAACCCTAACAGCATAAGCACCTGAACCTAACCGTTTCAGCAGATCATCAATGTGTTTCTTCCAGTTCAAATTCTCATCAATGCACACACCCAGCAACTTTGAATATTCTGCCTTAGCAACAGACTTCTGTTCATAATCTATATTTATCAATGGCATTATGCCATTTACTGTTCAGAACTGTATATACTATGTTTTCTCAAAATTGAGTGAGAGTACATTTGCAGAGAACCACTTAATAATTTCCTGATAAATATTATTTACAATTTCCTCAGCTAATTCTTGTTTGTTGGGTGTGATTACTATACTTGTATCATCAGCAAAAAGAACTAGCTTTGCATCTCCATGATTGCAATGTGGCAAGTCCTTAACATACAGTAAAATTACATAAATTAAAATTGCTACACCACGAAGATGACCTGCTACATACATGAAATTTAACCGACAGGTAGAAGATGCTGTGATATGCAATGATTAGCTTTTCAGAGCACTAAGCAAGGTTGCCGCCGGTGGTGACACCTACAACGTGCTGACATGAGGAAAGTTTCCAACCGATTTCTCATACACAAACAGCAGTTGACCAGCGTTGCCTGGTGAAACACCGTTGTGATGCCTTGTGTAAGGAGGAGAAATGCGTACCATCACATTTCCTATTTTGATAAAGGTTGGATTGTAGCCTATCGCAATTGCTGTTTATTGTACCGCGACATAGCTACTTGCGTTGGTCAAGATCCAATGACTATTAGCAGAATATGGAATCGGTGGGTTCAGGAGGGTAAAAAGGAATGCCGTGCTGGATCCCAACGGCCTCGTACCACTAGCAGTCGAAATGACAGGCATCTTATCTGCATGGCTGCAATGGATTATGCAGCCACGTCTCAATCCCTGAGTCAACAGATGGGGTCGTTTGCAAGACAACAACCATCTGCATGAACAGTCCGACGACGTTTGCAGCAGCATGGACTATCAGCTCGGAGACCATGGCTGCGGTTACCGTTGATGCTGCATCACAGACAGGAGCACCTGCAATGGTGTACTCAATGATGCACCTGGGTGCACGAATGGCAAAACATCATTTTTTCGGATGAATCCAGATTCTGTGTACAGCATCATGATGGTTGCATCCGTGTTTGGCGACTGAACGCACATTGGAAGTGTGTATTTGTCATCCGGTGTGATGGTATGGGTGCCATTGGTTACACGTCTTGGTCACCTCTTGTTCGCATTGATGGCACTTTGAACAGTGGACGTTACATTTCAGATGTGTTACGACCCGTGGCTCTATCCTTCATTCGATCCCTGCGAAACCCTACATTTCAGCAGGATAATGCATGACCTCATGTTGCAGGTACTGTACGGGCCTTTCTGGATACAGAAAATGTTCAACTGCTGCCCTGGCCAGCACATTCTCCAGATCTCTCACCAATTGAAACGTCTGGTCAATGGTGGCCAAGCAACTGGCATGTCACAATACGCCAGTCACTACTCTTGATGAACTGTGGTATCGTGTTGAAGTTGCATGGGCAGCTGTACCTGTACACGCCATCCAAGCTCTGTTTGACTCAATGCCCAGGCATATCAAGGCTGTTATTATGACCAGAGGTGGTTGTTCTGGGTACTGATTTATCAGGATCTATGCACCCAAATTGCGTGAAAATGTAATCACATGTCAGTTCTAGTATAATATATTTGTCTGATGAATACCCGTTTATCATCTGCATTTCTTCTTGGTGTAGCAAATTTAATGGCCATTAGTGTATATTAAGAACTATAAGGGACCCAAGACTGAACTCTGTGGAACATCATTATTGACACCTCCCCAGTTAGAGGACTCTTGTTGATTTTTGCAGACTATCTGTACTATCAATTTCAACCTTCTGAATTCTTCCAGTTAAATATGATCTAAACCATTTGTGCAATGTCCCACTCATACCATAATCCTTAAGCTTATGTACAAGAATATCATGATTCACTCAGTCAAAAGCCTTGTAGAGTCACAAAATATCCATTGTGTTCTGTTATTCAGCGCATTTAATATCTGATCAGTGAAAGCACAAATAGCAATTTCTGTTGAAAAGCCTTTCTCAAAACCAAACTGGCATTTTGTTAGTACTTAATTTTTACAAATATGTGGAACTTCTCTTGAATACATTACTTTTTCAAAAATTGTGTATGAAGCTGTCAGAAGTGAGATTGGGTAGTAGTTGTTAGCATCAGACCTATCCCCTTTTTTATGTGATGGTCTTACAATAGCATGTTTCACTCTACCCAAAGAAATGCCCTGTTTCACTAAGCTACTAAGTATGTGGCTGAGAATCCTACTTATTTCTTGGGAACAAGCTTTTAGTGCTCTGTTGGAAATGCCATTAATTCCATGCTAGCTTTTACTTTCGAGTTTGGGGCCTATCATATTGCATGAAAGCAGGAATGAAGCCAACATTTAAACGGTTCGTTGCAGATGCTATTTTTACCAGGTCACACTCAACACTGTAGCCCTGATCCCTATCAATACCATTCCCAGTTCCACCCACTATCACAACATGATCCTGCTTTGTAAAACCCTTTCACAATAATCCTACATCATCTATAACTTGGCTAAGACATGCACTGGGCTTGAAAGAACTTGTGACTTGGTATCTGTCACATAACGTTTCCTGAAAGATCTGGCCCACGCCTTTTTCATGCTAGTAACAACAGAAGTTTCCTTCTACTTTGTACTGTTTTTGAAACAGTTGGCAATGACTTTAGCTCAAACCATAGCAAGAATAACTATGTGACATCAGTGCACACAACAACTTGACTTGCTTTCTACGATGTTGATGTGTCACTCATGTTGTTACGGTATCCTATAGTTGCTTAAGCAGCAGTCTTGGTAATCTATCCAGTTCACTTCACTAATACTATGCTAATTTTAAGGGTACCATAAACATTTAAACTTTATGTTTACTATGTTAAGATGCATAAGACAATAGCTTTAGCTATTTTCTTAGTGACAACTCTCTTCTGAAAAGCCCATAGACTTTACATCCAGTTTCCACAATGGTTGAGATCACGAGTTTACAACAGAAGATTGAATATCCTGCAGATAGTATTTAGATAGTCTTTCAGTGTCTGTAATGGAATTGATTATGTTGCCGACCTTCTTCACATATGTGCCATTAATAATATTTAATACTTTCATATTTCAGTGTAGTTCCCTATTCCAAATGTAACCGTATGCCTTGAACCTCTATCTGCAGCCAGTCCCTCTTCCCAAAAAACCATTCTTAAAATGAATTAAATGAGATATCTTCTTGCTAAAATATCTGCTTAAAAGATATCCATTCCAGGTTTTGTGGAATAAACATTTTGATAGAATCTGGACCTCTACATAACTTACTGGGCTGTCTTCATCAACCTCATCAAACTGCAAAATGAAGTTATGTATTTCAACTGAATGCTATATCTTTCCATTACTTCTGGATATCATGCATAATTTTATAGCCTTTCTAATTCCAATAAAGATGAGCCAACAACAAAAAATTCCTATTCATATTGGGAAATATACTGGCACTATGTTTACTCAGAAATATGAGGGGTACACAAGAAAAACTGAACTGATGTTTTGCGCAGAATATTTGTAGTACTGCATTCAGCTTCTAGGAGCATATAGAGCTGCCATTCCTCAGTCAGTATGTGAAGTGTGATTTGCTAAAGAAGGTTCTGTCTGACTTGTGTGACTTTTTAGTGACTCTTGTTTTGTGTGCTCATTGACTTTGTAATGGCTGATTCTCATCAACAGCTCACAGACATATAGATTTGCTTCTTGTGTAGAATAACTGGCGCAGAAAGCCTTGAAATGTTGAAAACATCCAAGAATGATTATGTAATGGGAAAAACTCAAGTGCTTGATTGATGACAGATCTCAGTCTGGTCATCCTTCCACTGCCAAAATGAAGAACAAATTCCAAAACCGTCCTGGAAGTTTGACAACAGACCATTTAAGAAATAGTAGAGCTGTCTTGAGTGAATCAGAACTCAGTTCAGTGAATTTTAATAGAAGATTTTGTGAGAAAAAGGATGGCTACCAAATTTGTGACTCGACTGCTGACTGCTGAAGAAAAGAAGTTTCATGTGAAAGCAGTCTGTGGTTGAAACAAGGGTTCCAAAATGATCCAACCTTTTATTACAAAGACACCATGAATCATGGAGCTATGGTTATGACCCCAATATGAACTAATAGTCAAGTACAAGCCCAAATTTAAAGTTCATCTCACCTCAAAAAACCCTGTCGAAAAAAAAAAAAAAAAAAAAAAAAAAAAGAAGGCTGTCTCGTACCTCTTTTGATGTGCAAGGAGTTGTCCATTTGCAGTTTTCTATGCAAGATCAGACTGTTAATTATGCTTTCTACCCGGATGTTCTGAAAAGATTCTACAACAATTTGCAGCAGAAGAGGCCCAATTTGTGGCAGTCAGGTGACTGGTTTTCCCAAATCAGTAATGTCTTGGTTCACACAGCTCTATCTGTTTTTGACCGAAAATGGAATGAGTATTGTGCTCCATCTCCTCTGTTCACCCAACTTTGTTGTTCCCAGATGAAATGGAGAGATGAAGGAATGTGTTTTGCTGATGTTGATGAGGTGGGGGAGGGGAAAGGGATTTGAAAAAAGTTTTGAAAAAAATTAGACAAGTGTATCATGTTAGTGGCAACTGAAGGTATTTTGTTTAAAAATTTAAGAACTAAATTTTTTTTAAAACGTTCTGTTTCTTTTGGGTGTCCTCTTGAAAACTGCCTTTGCTGATATCATTCAACAGTTGCTTTGATAATCAGTGTTCTTGTTCTGGATGCAAATGATTCATCTACCCCTCAAGCAATTCACTATATTGAACATTACTGTGAACAGCTAATGAATAACTGGACCCTTGTCATTGAAGGCTGTGTCATTCAATCATCCAATGTTCAGTGGGAATAACAGGAAGCTGTAGTCAACATTCAAAGCAATTGCCATGAGGCAAAGATTATGTGAGCAAGCACCATTGAGCATAGTTAAATTTGTTTAGTTATTTGCTTGTTCAATGGTTCACCATTGTGACCTCTGGATAGGGAATGGAACAAGTCAGTTTTAAAATTATAGTACACTTTTTTGGTGAAAAACTGACAAGATGCTGACCATTTGCAAGATTGTCTTAAGCTACTTTTTTCATACAGTGATTTATACTAAACTATGTTCAATCTCACACTCCTTCTCTCTCTCTCTCTCTCTCTCTCTCTCTCTCAAACACACACACACACACACACACACACACACACACACACACACACACACAGAGAGAGAGAGAGAGAGAGAGAGAGAGAGAGAGAGAGAGAGAGATTCTCTATCAGACTCTGGGAAAGTAATCTAAGATTTTTATGACTGAATACTTCATCCTCTCTTTCTTTCTTGCCACACATTTTTACATGTTTGTCACTACTCTATGTGCTAGAACTAACATTGAGTGCAGAATAATGTAAGTAAGCTCTCTTTCTAGTATTATTTTCCTGATTGTAACTGCTTTTTTTCAAATTGTGATATTGTATTGTATTGTTTGTCGACCGGGGACCTAGAGACTATGGAGAGGCTCCATCCCCACCGCAGCCGCAGTGGTCCACAACCCCATGATGAATACTGCAGTCCACTTCACCCCTCCGCTGCCCCACACCGAACCCAGAGTTATTGTGCGGTTCAGCCCCCAGTGGAACCCCCAGGGAATGCCTCACACCAGACGAGTGGAGTCCCTATGTTTGCGTGTTAGAGTAATGATAATGTACACGGACGTGGAGATCTTGTTTGCACAGCAATCGCCAGCATAGTGTAACTGAGGCAGAATTACGGGGCACCAGCCTGCATTTGCTGAAGCAGATGGAAAACTGCCTAAAAACCATCCACAGACTGGCCAGTTCACAGGACCTCGACACAAATCCTCCGGGCGCTCCTTTCCACCCGGAAAAATTTTGATAAGTTGTTTCCATCATACTTCATAAGGGGGTGAATAAGCATCCTGCAAGCAGTTTTGGAGTGGTCATCACATATTGTTCCTTGTTGCAGCACAAAAGCATGACATACTTTCCGTACCCATTTCAGAGGTCACCACACAGTTTGAAACATCACTGAAATGCTCACTGACACCAATATTATGGCAGTGCAGCAGCAGCAACCATCAGATCAGCCTATTTAGTTCACCTAACCAGCACTGCAGTAACCACACTACATAACATTGGCACCAGCAGCCACAAAATAATGATGTATTGTAGCAGCCACCAAGTATCAGCTATCTAGTTGCCATATCAGCACTGCAGCAACCACAACTACTAAACAAAATGTCAACAAGATGATATTAACATTGGCTCAGTCAGCCAGTGGATCATCCACTTGGCCACTGTGTTGCCACTTGACCTTTAAGGGGTATCGGCCAACGGAATCCAGAGTTTGGTGCCCCCACATACGAATCTGACTAACCAATACTTCCAGCAAGATGGGCACAGTCACCATGTCATGTAGCACTTGCAGAGGATCTGACAGTTAGGAAACAACATCAGCTGCAGCTGGTACCTATCACAGTGCTGCGTAAGACATTGCCAGCCTAGCTGTTGCAGATTAGGTTCTCATGGTATACTGCCACTTAAGACATACACACCTCCACCACACCTTGTCTGCATGGTTCAAGGTTCGATGGTGGACTGCACTCACAGAATGTGAGTGCCTACTTGTCTCCATCACAGTATGGATATTATACACTACATTTATGTACTTTTCTATTACCAGAAATGTTGCTTCATGCAGCCTTCGAAACACCAATTTCCAACCAGACAGTATTCACCAAAGCTGAAAATTTAAGGATACAACAAATGAAGATTTATTTGAGCCCTTAAATGGTCTCAACATCTTTATTGTATTTGCATGTTCAGTTCTTTTGTTATTGTCTATAGAGCAAATGTGAACCTACATTTCTTGCCCCAGCTGGCAGACCTCACTAACCATGAGGCCTATTTTCAAGGATGGTTTTGTTGTGGCTCTCTTAAATAGTTTCTTTTTATACATTGAGTATAAAGAGTCTGATACAATGTGGTTTTTCCTGCTGAGGTTATATCATCTCCTTTCCTTGACATATGGACTTTGGCCTCCATGACCATTGTTCTTTCCTACCCATCCAGTAGAGGTCTTTACCCTACACCTTACACCTTATTGCAAACAGTTTCTTCCTCAATGATGATTTACTCCAGAATATGAGCTCATAAGACAATGTTAAATGAAAACAGCAAAAGTATGTCAACTTATTGAAATTTTCACTTCCAAGTAACGCCAAGTTGGAAGCTTAGGTATTAAAGAAGATCTGTAACACTTAAGTTACAGTTGAAGTCCTTATTAACCTAAACACCTAACAATTTACAATTTTCTTGTCTTTGGGACTATTTATTTATGAAATGACACAAATCAAGTATTCATGACAGTTTTGTGTATCATGAACATACAATTGAGATAACTGAATATTTTATTCATAATTTTAACTAATGAAGTCTAAGACTTTTTATTGCAATCTTTGTAAAGGTAATAACTGCAACATATGAACATCAATTTTTTAACGGTATAATATTTAATTTAATACATTTTAGGAATACAAACATTCAACTAACATCTCTGAACAGGCTTTTGAATTTTGTCAGTACAATTCATATCTGCCCTACACAAATATGGTGACATGCAAATAAATTGATAGAAAACATACCTTTTGTAAGAGTTTTGTGGCTTTCTCCTGATTCATATCCCATAACTGGTGATACCTGGTATCATTTATTTGAGAAAGGTAATCAGTTCGTTCATCTAACTTCATTAATTTGTCATGAAGTTTTATAATATCATTTCTTAGATGATCAGATTCATTTTTTGTGTTATTTTCAATTTCAGCAATATTTTTCTTCAGAGAATTCACCATTCCTTGCAGCCTAGATTGAAGTAAAACATATTAAGAAAAACATTATTGTATGAAAGAAGAACCAAGAGTAATTTTTCTGGACAGAGAACTCAGTTTTTAATTTTATTATTACAACCTGCACTGAAAACAAAGTTCATTCAGCTATGGAGTCTGTTTCTATAGATCCTAATTTGATGAAAAACTATCATGGATGTGGAATGAATTCATGTACACAGAAACATGAAGAAGTAGTGGCCAGAAACTATTACAGCTAGCTGTATTAACAATTGATTATTAAACTACTGCACTCAGTTCATGGATAGACAGGTATTGTACTGTACAGATAGCCATAATACAATTACCCAGAATGTCACTAGTTTTAAAACTGATGCCACTTTTTATGTCAAAGTAAGTAGATACTGTTTATCTATTATTGCTCCCTCTACCCATTTGACTTTGGAGTATTACCATAACAGTCAAAATGTTTCATACCCCAAGTGTTGCTTATTTAGTGCAAGCAGTTTGCACTCAACATGCCTATGATGTGCTCAACTGATACAGATATTCCAAGACTCACACTTGTTTATCACTTACCTGTATCTGATTTTGGTGACAGTTCAATGGCAGCATTATTGGCTCATTCTCTCATATGCTTTATAGTCAAAAGGTGTATAGATGGATTTCAAGTATTTGGCCATTTATTTGAGATTTATATCTGGGGAGGGGTAGAGCCAGATAAGGAGCCCTCGGACAAAACATTAGGCATTCCCTCTCCACAGGCATCCCATAAGCCATTTGCTAAATTGACTAGTTTTATATTGTATGGAAACAGCCACTAACATGTCAGATGTCAGCAGGATGCTTTTGTTACACTTTATAGACATTAGCATTGTTAGCAACCAATCTAATACTGCTGCTGAATCTTTGTGATAACTTACATTTTTTTTTAAATATAATAGAGAAGTAATTTAAAAGTAAAGGAGACCACTGACTGAACAGCAGAAGTGTTGAGTCATCAAGAAACATACACTGACTTCTTGTTAGCTTTAGGAATAAATCCTTTGTCGAACTAGAGTACAAATTTACACTCAACACACACACACGCACGCACACGCACATGAAGACATACACCTGTACCTCTACATTATGCCATATGGACACTACGTGTGTTTGTCAAGTACAATGTAGGGGCACAGGTGTGTAAGTGTGTGTGTGTGTGTGTGTGTGTGTGTGTGTGTGTGTGTGTGTGTGTGCGTGTGTGTGTTTGTGTATATATCTCTACAAATTTCCCTGCAGTCTTTTTCACAGGGAGAGTCTAGTAGTACCTGTTCTCACAATAATCCCCAAATGGTACCATTAAACCAAGATGGGTATTTGCAGTCTTATACTACTTTACTTCAAGGCTTCACAGCAAATGGGCTCCTGAAAAAAGCAGTGAACAGTAGGGTACAAGCATGCAGCAAGGTGAGCAAGGTACTCCCACTATTGTCACAGGACAGAGAGTGGGGAGCCAAATGGGGAGTCAAGTTGGGGACAGAACAGCTGTGAGACAGGACAGCTGCCATTGCATGTTCATCAGTTAATTTAAATCCATGACCAGCTGCATGAAAACCATTATATGAATTATTATTTCTACAAATGAAACAAATAAAGGAAAATTTTTACACACCACATAGTTTTATTAATGGATACATCTACATTTTCTTTATTTATTTTGTGAGATGTTATACAAAAAATGAAGGTATTAATTTGTAGGATGCTTGTGTCTCTTGCACTTGTTCTCCTTAATAATTGCTTCTATGTTTGGAGTAATTGTTACTGTGAACTGTAGACACAGTGTGCAGTTTCAATTACAATCAGACAGCGAGTTTCTCAGGCTTGTCTTATTACTTTTCATTACAGAGAACAATTGTTCAGAAATATATGTGCAATCAAATATTGATATTATTGTAGCCATCTGTTTGTGGAAAAGAGGAAATCTATCCTGAGAGACATGTCTATCGAATTCTAAGTTGTTTTTCTTGCACAGATGTTTGGCTTTGTGTTTTCTGTCATGCTGCAGGTCAATAATTTCTAGTTGTAGTTCAGAATGAATCTCTCAATATTCAACTCCAGGTTGGAAGAGCAACAATATGAGGAAAAGGATAGATTGCTCCTCATTGTACAAGTGACGTATTGAGTTGCAGACAAGCACAGCAAATAGACTATTACACATTCAAGCTTTCAGCCAAAGCCTTCTTCAGCAAAGAAAACACACACATTCACACAAGCAAGCACACCTCATGCGCACTGGCCACTACCACCAGCAGTTCCAGCCAGTGCAAAGCACAGCATTTGCTCAACTTATTTGTCCCTTAAAAAGGATAGAGCAGTCATCAATTGAAATATAGGTGATTCTCAAGGGTGTTACCCAACTGTATTCCATTTCATTATTTGAACTTCCATATTCTGGAAGAAGCTCAATCCACAGAGCAGAAGTACTTGATGCAGGGGTTAGTAAATTACACATCTCCTCCACCATTTCTAATTTGCTTTCTCCACCGTATCATCATGCTCCATTCAGCAGGAATAGGGGAAAACCTCAAGCTTATGGTCAAATCACTGACCTTTGAGATCCTGCAGTACTGTAGTGAAGTGGCAGCAAGAATACAATTATTGAACATGAGTGAGCATAGTAGGCAGCAGCAGTATGGACCAGGCATACTGTTCCCATGTGTAATATGTTAGCAATAGACATCTGTTCAAAAGCAGTCTTTTTTTTATGGTGCTATGAAATGATACTGAGATAGCAGTGTGCATTTACCATTGTGTCCGCAGCTCATGGTCTTGCGGTAGCGTTCTCGCTTCCCGCGCACGGGGTCCCGGGTTCGATTCCCGGCTGGGCCAGGAATTTTCTCTGCCTCGTGATGACTGGGTGTTGTGTGTCTTTCATCATCATTTCATCCCCATCGACACACAAGTCACCGAAGTGGCATCAACTCGAAAGACTTGCACCAGGCGAACGGTCTACCCGACGGGAGGCCCTAGCCACACGGCATTTACCATTGTGAATCCAGGGTAAGCCATCTTCTCATATACAGAAGACAGGAATGTGAGATGTATGAGAACTAACATACACCTCCTGGTTAACTCTTAAATCATCTTTCTTTCTTTTTTTTTTCAGACGTTTTGTGTGTGCTCTCTGTGTCTGCACCCTTAGCGAGGCCCTATTTTGGCACGCCATTGATACAACCCCACACTCAGGAACATAAGCAGGAGATTCGAATAAATTTAGAAGCATCAGACAATAAAATGTATGGCTTACTTGAAGATAAATAATATGAGGCCAATACTCCTGTTTGTGATAGTACACTAACACTTGCTAGCAAGCCATTCTCAGGATTCGGGCCTCTTCACAGGAAAAGACCCAGGGGATACAAATGCCACTGTTGCATTAGTCTTGATACCAGTTCCAAACCAACTTATATCAATTTGCTAACCATCAAATGACCTTTTACTGTCAATGTCAAAGCTTGATCCAGTTTTTGGAACAGTTTACTGTTTCTGTGGATAATGTTCAATCCTTAAGCAACAAAACTGATGACTTAAGCATTTTGTTGACCATTGAACTCAGTGATATCTCAGTAGTATGCCTAACAGAGCACTTGCTCTGCACTGATGTAGTTAAGTTAATCTCACTACAAAATTTCAAATTGTGTGAACACTACTCCAGATCAAATGATGGACATGGTGGGGTTGCCATCTTTGTAAAACAACACATTGAATATAGCCCACTTCCTACCCTAAAGGAAATAGGAACAGACAAGATCTTTGAATGTGCAGCCATAAAGCTTACAGATCTAAATCTAATTGTAGCTACAATTTACCATCCCCTCTCCAGTAGTATTAATGATTTCCTGTTACAAATGGACTTGTTTCTATCCAAAATAAGTCAGTGGAAACAGGGTGTAATTATATGTGGTGACTTTAATATAGACTTTCTCACCCACAACAGACAAAGGGAGACATTGATTAACATTGCAAAAACTTATAATCTGCATGCCCTTGTAAATGAGCCCACTAGAATAACACCCACATCCAAGACAGCTCTATATCAAATTTTTGCAAGTAGAAGTAAACGTAACCCAACGCTAGAAGTATACAATGCAGGATTCAGCGACCACCAAGCTGTCATTCTAAAGGTCGTTGTTAGCAAAGATACCTCATACCCAGTCCCACCTAAAACTTTACAAAGGCTTTTTACTCAAGATTACTTGAACAATCTAAATGCCCTCCTTAGTAAAGAGAAGTGGACAGAGACGTATGTAGCCAATGATGTCAACATGCAATTCAAGATATTTCTTCACACAATGGTCCGTCACTTTGAAGAGGCTTTTCCACAAAAACCAGTAAGAATAAATAATAATAATAAGAGAAACAAGACTTGGATTACACCAGCTATAAAAATCTCTTGCAAACATAAAAGAATACTCCACATGTTATGTAAACAAAGTAGTGACTCCCCCCAACTAACAGAATACTATAAAAACTACACATATATCCTAAGAAGAATGATAAGACAGGCAAAAAGGATGCAAAATGATGAGTACATTGACAAATCCAGCAATAAAGTAAAAGCAATGTTGAATATTTTAAAAAGGGAAACAGGGGAAATAAAAAGCTACACACACAAACATAGAAATCAAACTCAATAATAAATCTATATCTAATCCCAAAGTTGTGGTGAACTCTTTCAACAAATTCTTTATGAGCATAGCTGAAAAATTGGTCAAAAACAATCATAACACAAACTACCAACCACCCAACCAAAAATACCACACATGTGCAGAGTCAATTTTCATTACCAAAGTCACTGAAAATGATATTGCAAAAGCCTTCAGAGAGTTAAAAAATTCATATTCAGCTGGAATTGATGGTATCTCAGCAGCTGTCATCAAAAATTGTGTATACACAATTGCTGAACCATTAACTCATGTCTATGACTGTTCTTTCCAGGTAGGTACTTTACCTGAAGCTCTGAAACTTTCTAAAGTAATTCCTGTCTTCAAAAAAGGTCATAATAAAGATATGAATAGCTACAGGCCTATCTCAATCTCATCCTGCTTTTATAAAGTTTTTGAAAAAATAATGTACAAAAAACTGATGGACTTCATTGAAAAAAAAGATTTACTAAGTTAAGCTCAACATGGGTTCAGAAGCAACAAATCTACTGAAACTGCAGTATATGATTGCATAAATATGCTATCAGATCTGTTAGATAAAAAACAACCCATAACAGGCATATTTCTGGATCTGTCAAAGGCTTTTGACACTGTTGACCACAAAATATTGCAAACAAATGGATTGCTTCATTCTTAACCAATCAGATGCAGAGAGTCAGTATGAAATACACTAATAGACAAACCAACTCAATAACCGAAATCCTATCGAGTAATAAAACTGTAAATCAAGGTGTACCATAGGGCTCAGTATTGGGACCTCTATTTTTCCTCCTGTATATTAATGACTTGAGCCTGTATGTAGATGCACACAAAACGATAATATTTGCTGATGACACAACTGTACTCCTCAAAGGGGAGAATGCAGAGGCTGTGCAAAAAGCTGTGAACTTGGCCACTGAACAACTCAGCATCTGGGCTAAAATCAACAGATTAACTATCAACACCAAAAAGACTTCTTCCTTGAACTTTCACACAACACAAAATACAAATTCCTCTCAGCCACTTGTCACTGTAAATAACCAGCCAATACATACTAACACTGTTTTCAAATTCCTGGGTCTGTGGGTTCAAGATGACCTGAAATGGAATACATATACAGGAAAGGTAAATGCCAGAATTAGTACTGGCTGTTATGCATTGAGTGTACTAAAATCATGTGCTAGGCCGTATGGTTCTAGGCGCTACAGTCTGGAGCTGAGTGACCGCTACGGTCGCAGGTTCGAATCCTGCCTCAGGCATGGATGTGTGTGATGTCCTTAGGTTGGTTAGGTTCAATTAGTTCTAAGTTCTAGGCGACTGATGACCTCAGAAGTTAAGTCACATAGTGCTCAGAGCCATTTGAACCTAGCCTGAAAACCAGCGGGTGCTACACTTACATACAAGCCCACCTAAAATATGGTGTGATATTCTGGGGAAATTCTCCAACTGCCCTGAGCACATTCAAAATCCAGAAGAGAACAATGAGGATTATTACTGGGAGCAAACCCAGAGACTCCTGCAAGCCCATATTCAGAAAGTTGGAAATCCTTACACTAGCTTGCCTATACATTCTCGAGACTCTAAAATTTTTCAGAAACCACATATTGCCAACTGACTCCAGAGTCATAAAACATAATTAAATACATAAACACAAAACCAGGAAAATCTCAAATCTGCATGTTTTACATAAAAACACTCAACTGTGTAAAAAGGGAGCTTTCCACATGGGCCTCCAACCGTTCAACAATCTTCACACTAGTAGTAAGTCCATTGAAGACAACATAAAATTTAACAAAGCCGTTAAGTCATATTTGTTGTGTCACTGTTTTTTACTCTATAAATGAATACCTAGAACAGCAATCTGCTATTTATGTTAAATTGAAAACATTGAGCAATGGAGTGAAGTAAACTTAACCAATCTTTGCAATATAATACATTAGGATACTATATGTTAACAATGTTAACTGATATTTTCTGACATCTGTAACACACTGTGTACCATCAGATCACATGGAATAAATAAATAAATCCTGCTTTGTCAGTTATCACTGTACACATTTTTCTCCATGGTTATATATTTAGACATGGAACCTAAGACCTTGTTTAATGGCACTGTAGCTTCATATGAAGAAACCCAACAAATTCCCAAGTCTGGTAAGCCTGTGTAGGGATCAACAGAGTGACTGGGAATAATTAACTGACATGTGAAATTTAAGATACCAGCAATCTGACAAATTTAATTCATCAGTCACACAAATAAATATAACAGAAGCTAAAGCTTTAAAATAACATCCTCTGAATCATCTTTCAGCTCCTTGCACTCGAGCAGGAATTTTGAAATGATGAGAGATTCAAACATGGTTCATGTTTCTTTTATATCAATCAAAAGTAATAATATATTTACTCATCAGCCAACAACATACCAAACCATGGTGCATTTGGTGACAATGAAGAAGATAAAGCTAGTTGACCCACACAGATATACAGGAGATTGGCAATGAAATTAGAATTTTTGCTTATTTCCCGTAGTTGTTCACTTCATTGACAGTGTATCCAGACACAGCTGTTGAGATGGTGTAGCAAAGGACTTCATTCACCCAACCAGGAACAAATTTCCATTGATCCATGGACCAATCCCAGTGATACTGCACCCATAGCTATCATAATTCATGATGTCACTGGCTCAACATGGAACACATAGGTGTCATCTGCTGTAGAGCCCCACGTTCAACAATGTACATGAAACAGTGCCTTCACCAGCATTGTAATCTGTCATCTGATCTGCCTATCCTGCTTTTTTTAGCAGCAAGCTTTTGACCCCCATCTTCTATGACATCCAAGTCCTTGTCATCTACTTGTGGTTTCAGTCTTGCTTCAACTACTTCTCATAGATGTACAATAGTAGCATGTGACTAACCAACCAGTTTCACCATTTCAGAGATACTCGATTTGCCAGAACAAATTGCCCTTTGTCAAAGCCACTTATATCAATGGATTTTCCCATTAAAGAATTTATCATCACTAGAATGATTCATAATTTATTTTTGTTCCACCTATATATTTTCCTTACCACATAATGTGCCCAGAACATCACCATGTGGCCTCCAGTGTTGCTGTGGGCAGGGGTCATAATGTTTCGACTCATTGCAGATGTCAACTATCCCATGAAAACCTACTTACAAAGTATCATGAACCAGTTTAATGTGAGAAATCTAAGGATATATCACAGCCTTGACATATCTTTCCCACAGGGATCATGAAGAAAAGATTAAACTAATTACAGCATACAAAGAGGCATTTAAGATATCTTTATTCCTGCTCCGCACATGAATGGGATAGGAAGAAACCCTTATATGTGGTACAAAGAAACACCCTATCTCAGGCACTTCACAGTGTATTGCAGACTATTAATGTAAATGTAGATACAGAAGGCAATTTATCAAAAAGGCATCTTCAATTATGTCAAGGAAGATCTAATAGAAGATGTGCCAAGCAACAACATTTTTTGGAAATACCTTTTACCCATCACAAAGAAAGAAGTCAGGAGAACCATAACATAGCACATAATTTTTAATACTTATACCTATGTGCTTAAGTCTTTGTTGTTTAGTGATGACTTCAATTCTAGTTTATTACCTGATGTTTTGCAGTTTTGCCAAGACACTTATTTATGTTGCGAACCAGACTTTTACAGTTAAGTAAAACCAGAGAGCCCGTAAGATCTTGTAATATTGTCTTGAATACAAAACAACAAACAATTTCAGAGCCACTGAAAATATCACTGCATTTTACTTTAAACGCATACCTTGGGATCACACTGACTCCCTTTCTGTTTTGAGTGGTCAAAAGGGAGAGGGCAGCACTGAATCACTATAAATAGACTTTGTGATCATCATTTATAGACAACAGCACACTCAGGAGTGGATGACTTTGCAAAATATGTTGTAGTGATTCAAGAATTTCGTTGTAAATTCTAGAACCACTCGGCCTTCTACCATCTCGAACACAGGATATTTTAGATGTGAGTGTGGGATGATAGAATCCTACCTACTGTGCATCACATGTCTGTGTGTGCAGGTTTAAATTCAGTTGCAGGAAGAATGTAGACGCGGTAGTTGAACGGCACCAACAAGTACCTGTCGAGCAGTCCATGGATGTTTAGTGAGTGCATACGAGAGGACCATGGAATATTTATGTAACTCTGTGATAATAGTGTCAGTGACTATTGTTAGTGAAAAAAGAACAGTTGAGAAGGTACCCTTAAAAAAACTCTTAATGCAGCCTTGTTAGAGGCAAGGCCTATTTTATGATTCATGTGAAATAGAGCCATGGTTATTAAGCCAGTCCTTTAATAAATGTAATTAAATTTGTTTCTCATGTTGGACAGAGAAAGTGACTTACTGTAAATCATATATGTATGTGGAAAGTAAGAATTTTATTCTGCATGAAAGTTAAATATACTTAAGGTGTTGCCAAAGGGCAAAGTTTTAGAAGAGAAGGCCTATAAAAAAATTCGTCACAAAACGTT